>NC_065407.1:10608461-10912692 GCF_024362695.1 Pectinophora gossypiella
GTTTATTCAAAAAATGCTAAATGATACAAATTATTAAATTATTATATAATAAGTGATTACAGTCGGTACCAAAATACATTTGGGAATATAATATTATCTTTAAAACAGACATAGAAGGACGTACATTGACCAAATTGAAGATGTCCTAAGAAAAGGTTTAGTATGATCTACTCTGAACCGGCGAGTGTGTTGACATTCATAAATCTCAATAGCATGACAGAAGATTAGATTAGACAAGATTTTTTTGTTTTACTTGTAATCCATACCCTAATTAAAGTAAAATTACTTTGCAGCGTTTATTATAGGTATGAAAAACTAACTTTGAGTGATCACTCATCAGTTTAGAGCTAAAATGTGAATACAAATTCGCAGATCTAAGAACGCTCACAACGCTGACTAATCAATTAAGAGAAGCGTCATAAAAGAACGCTCTAAGTAAGTAATATTTATTTTTTCAAATAAAAATGTTAGGCTACGTTCCACGGCTGTATGTCAATATGGTCTCTAGGTATAATAAAATAAAACGAAATGCTTTCTATTGAATGTTACACGATAAATGATTTGTTATTCTTTTAGTATTAAATTAGCAGTGAATAGGGCGCGCGTCACGCGAGCCGGGCCCGCGCTACTCCTTAACCTAAATTCTGACATTCATTTCGCCAGTTCACTTGTAAAATTTTAATGGCTTCAGGAAATGTCGACCTTATAAGAACCAAGGCGAAGGGTTCAGTCTCGAATCGCCTCGAACAAAAGACTCCGGGCCCTATCAGTTAATACGTTACCTAATTAATCATGTTTTTACGACTGAAACGGTAACATTAACTAATGTTTTTCATTGCCATAAGGAGTGTAAAACGAGAACCGTGAAATAGAATCAATGTTTGTTTTAATTTATTTATTTTATTTGAAGAGAAAACAACGACGTAAGGCGAAGTATCCCATTTTATAGCCATGCACGGTGATAGAGTGAGACTCAAATAAATCCTTTCCCCGTTCATTTCTTAATTGGATTCTCGACTTTATTTGCAGACTGATCTTCTCATTTTACGACATTAAATCTGTTTATGTGCAGATTGCTGCTACTTGTTTCGTGACGAAAATTAATTGCACACTTTAAACGGTTATTTGAGCAATTTTATTTTTATCTTACTGACAAATTAAGTAAAAATAAAAAGGAACTTTTGTGGGTAAATACATCGTGTTGGTGTCGCTTCGCTTGTTGTAGCGGAGACGCGTGACGGGCGATTGACGGCGGGAGATTTAACAGCTGCCGTATATCTGGAACCTTCGGAAGTGCCCATAAAGCGAGCATTAAAACGACGAGTCTTTTTACACTTTATTATCATTGGATGTGAACGTTCGGCTCAGATTCCATAGCAATTTACCGCCGCGAAGAAGACACTCTTGTAGCGCGCGTTTTATCGCAAAATCGATATAACAGATGATGGGCTGGAAGGTCCGAACCTCATGGCTTATGAACTCCAGTTTACGATAGACATCGCCATTTCGATGTTCTTACCCAACTATACAACCACGGGCACTCAAAGCTAAATGTATATTTTTATGATAAGAACTTTTTGGAATGTAGAGTGTGATATTTTGATACTTGTTTCGGATGATCCGCGTGAGAAGATGGCAGGCGATCGTAACTGCATTGATTTGATCTTAAGCCGCACAATCTGTCACAGTCCAGCTCAAAGTGGAAGCAATTATATTATTATGCTAATAACGTATTGTGAGTTATCACCGCATTGACGCCGCCGCCGGATCGCACAGATCGAGTTACGCAAGTTTCAGCTAAGTTTTAAGACCCTGCCGAAGGCCTCTTACTAACTATCTTCCTTAACGCCTTAGTTAAGAAGCGCCTTATGAGAACTTTGACGCCGAGATTGAGGAAGCTATTACGGGATCCGTTCAGATAGATATAAGCAGGATGTCACTTCCACGCCCGACTTTGTGAAGTTGTTTACTTTGATGGTTCAAACTTTCGCCTAATTTATCTGAAGTGACAGTATTACTAGAGCGTCGAACTTTAGAATAGAGTTTATAATCGAAATGCTCGGAAGCAGAAATCGAAACCATTCTAAGCAAAGGATTACCGCTCAACGCATAGAGTAAAACCAAATACAGTCGGACGGTGCGGACGTTCCGAAAACGTTATCCGGAATTACCTACATTAGAAAAAAGAAAGGGAAGGTTAAATATTATCTCGGACAATATTTGTGTAGTGCACTACAGTTACTAGGTGGAGTTGGGCATCGGATCGGGCAGTGGTTGCATCCCGTTCTATCATTACTTCCGCTCCGCTCTCAACTGGGGCAATCGATATGCGGCGCGCGGGGCGCCCCTGGCACTCCCCTCGCGCGCATCACTACGGTGACAATCGCTCACGCTCGCTCGCCCGTCCGCTGCTCCGCGGTCCGCTTGTCACGCGCGCAGTACGCCACTGCCGCCGCTCTATCACATCCGAACGCATCTCGAGCTTCCACAAAAGAAAACAATACAATTTTACTTCCTTTCAACACTGTAAAAATATACATCGTCATAGTGTTTACAGCTCCGTCACAATATTCGCACGTAGAGTTCTGTCTGAAAATTTTCACGTCAGGTATATGCATTGCAACGTGTGCTGCTTACTTACTTATATAAGAATAAACGAATAACCTTATTCATATGAACCGACGCGATATCTTTATTTGAAAATATTACAGAGGTAATATTTTTTAAATGGCGCCTTTAAACTGCTGAAAATAAAAGGCTCATATACCGACAGCACCTGATAATTTTCATGACTACGTTCGCGCTATAAAACTGGGAAATGTTCTCAAGTAAAAGCGGATTCGGCGAAATTTAAAAATGGCCTCTAAAATAAAAAGTAAAGGCGCCAGTTTACTTCTATCGCCCGCAGCGTCGACACCTGGCCTCGCAATCACTGCACCTGTTCTAATATTTATTACGTGTGAATATCATATGCCACTTCTTTCCCTCCTGTGATTGCTGAGCTCTTCCCTCTCGCCTCACATCGTAAGGGCGATGCTCCTTCATAACAAATACACAACATACTCCGCACTACGTGCATCGTTTTCTTTTGTTTTTAGCTTCATATTTATGGATGACTTGACAAAATTCTGAAGGCATGAACGAACAATGAAGCCGTTTAAAAATAAAAGCTACTAGAACGGCTCGCAGTCTCTCAAGTTTTATGCATAATCAGATCCTTTAGTGCCTAGTTTATTGCTAGATACTGGCCGTCACCTAAGTATGTTTTCACTTTTCGGAATGATTCCTACTGCTTTAATCTTACCTACTTACTTTTTGTGATCGTAGTTTTAAAAATGTAGCTGCTTTTATTTTATGGACTACTTTGAATACACGTCCTAAGCCTTTTGCTCTTTGCGCGTGATTAAATTTGCAGAGAAAATGAATACATTGAGAAAAAAAATAGGTCACGTGGGTTTCCCCTCGATGACTAGCGCACATATTTACGGTTTATGTTATGTGGGGTCATTCAGTGACGAACAATGACGAGAATTCCGACTTTATTACCGCTCTAGCGTCTTGTTGATGAAAAACTTACGCGGCATCTAGTACAATGATTTGACATTCCACAATTATTATCGATGAGCAAGTTTTGGCACAAAAATCATTGTGCAATAAGTATAGTAGGATAAAACTTTAGAATAACAGCCAGCTTACTAATAGGTGTCGCTACAAAAAATCCATCCTGGCCAGCTATCTAAGTGCAATTTCTCAGTAAAAGAGTGCAGGCAATTAACTTAGAAACAGACTCGTATTTCCGTCGTTTTACATTTAAAACTAGCAATTGACTTAGCATAATTCTCTCTTTAAAAGTTAAGTTAACGAAGTGGTTGGATTCTTAGGAGACTGCGGGGTCGTTATTGTTATCTGGGCATCCCTCGCATGGCTCTGCAAGCGGCGGGCGGCAGCGGCCAGCCGGCAGGCAGGGCAAGAACAAAAGCCTCACGTAATTAGACCGGCCGCAGCAATACATAAATAATTTGCCTCACGTACCGCTTTGTTCGCGGAGAACAGCTTTTTATTTAACGCTGTTATATCAAGAACAACACTCTGTGCTTTTGATAGCGGTAATCCTCTATCCTTTTATCCACGCACACAGCACAGGTGAGACCTTTGTTATTTAACACTATCCGCTATCTATGCCATAACATTTTTTGAAATAAACCGCTCATTCGGAAAAAATATATATTTTCTCTTCCGTGACCTCGACGTGAGTAACACAGGAGTGAAAGTAAGCAAAACTTATTATTGCTCAGCGCTGACACTTTTGAAGAGATGGCGTTGGCACGTTGAAATTTTATAAGATTCTCATCCCGTTTTAGTGGAACTAAAATTTAGCTAACATTGTTTTTTGGAAACTAAAAACAAATTTTAGTTACACACCATCAATCTTACCCTTTTAGTTATTTTATAGAAAAATCCTCCGTAAACGGATAGCCGCGAAATATTTGACATTAAATTCGGCTCCCGGAATTTAGCTTTGGCGTAAAAGGAAAAGAAAATTCAGGCGGGTCCGCTTAATGAAACAAATTTTCAGGGTGGCGACATCTAAACCCTGGCCCTTTGTAGTGCGTTCGGCGGCTGCTTTGTCCCAAAGCCGAGCGGGCCGCACCGTCACTCTTTTGTGCCGCTTACAAATATTGCTAATTACGATTAAAAAGAGCTTTCCTCAACTCCGCGCCGTTACTAAATCCCGGGGATTACATAATACTTTTTGCGTCATGCGAGTTCTCGCTATGAATTATTGTGTTGCCTTGCCTTTCGTTGTCATTGTCCCCTTTGTGACTGAAAATTACCCTTTCCCTAAATTGATTTTTCATTAGGTAACTGAACGAATTACAATGTGGTGCTAATGGTATTGAATGTAGGTATGCGGCTCCCTCTTGTAGCTGCGCGGTACGAGTTATACTGACAACGTGACCTACAGTGTATAGCTTAGTGGTACTAGGGAAAAATCGCTACAAAATTTTACGTCCGCCTCGCGACACCCCTCTAATAATGTCTGCTTAAGGGCGGCTGTAACATGGAGTACACATTTACGCTCCGTTAAATGGGGAAAGCTTTTTTCGTGTTTAGTGTCACAAAAACTGTTATTAGCCTGAATTGTGTTGGAAACAGTGGAGCCAACGTGAGGTTTTGAGGGAGAAACCAGGAGGCGTTTTCCGAACTTAGGGGTTGACTACATCGCACCTGTCATAAAAACCTATTACGACATAAAATATAATAACAATCAATCGGGTTACACGATGCTAGTTTGTAAGAAACTCAAAATAAATGTAGTCAAAGAATAAAATTAAAATCTTGAGAAAAATGAGCAAATATACTTAGATGCCGTCAAAGAATACAATACAAAACCTTATCAAGTATCTTTAAAAACAAGCTTCAAACGACAGAGCATCAATAAAATTTTCACATACCCTTTAGTCGATGAATGCATTCATTTTCTTGAAACGTGAGTAATTGGTAACCGACGGAACAGTCCTTAGCTTAATGTAACGTTGTCCACATAGTAACCTAACCCGTGATTGCCCTGTCCCTACACCGGTAAGTGCAGCCTACTTGACTGGCTCCCTTAATGTGCGGCTCGCGTGGACGGAAATGGACATTTTATATTCTCATTGGGGAACAACAAGATATTCCGACTGTCCTACCGCCCGTCATTAATAAAATAACAAGTGAATTATTCAAAATCCAAAAAGCACCCTTCCTTCAATAAATAATCAGAGCCTCACTCAAAAACTCATAAATACCGTCGAAACTTTTCATTTACTTTGTCATAAATTCAAATGTCGTGAAAATGTTTCCAGTCGTATTTAATGCAAAAGAAAGTGACCTAGAAACGGGCCGCATCATAATAGGTACCTACACAGTCAGAAAGTTACTTATCACTTTGTGAAAAATAAACGAATGTTAAAGCTGAAAAAATTGTGCTCTTAACGCGATTATGACCAAAACAAACATTAAAGTAAGGATTTACGAGTTGTGAGGTTCATTAATAGAGATTAGGTAATAAAAATAGGTAATGGCTGATGTGTGGGTTTATTAGTGTGTGGGTAATCGTAAGTGACCGCGCCCTGTCACGCCCAGGGCAGACCGCGGCAGTGACGCCGTCGTTTCATGCTCCCAAATCTGTGACGAATGACACGTGCCGCCAAATGTGGCCTGCGAACCAATTCTATGTATGATGATTAGGCAGAAATTAGCTTCCATATTTATTATTGTAGCCAGCTTTTTCACGCAACGCCACCCGTAGGGAAATTACTGGAAATGAGTACGGAAATATCATGGTAAAATTTATAAATCCATTTACAAAACGTGACATTTAAGTTCTAAATTTGAATTGTTTGTTTTCTTTATATTTAGCTCCTTCATTTATTTCCAAAAAAAAATATGATTCTTACAGTACCTACTTAAATACGAATGAAAGGCTATGTCTGTTATTATAAAAATAGCGGAGAAATATACAAACCTTGGCGGAAAGGTAATTGCTTCGTACAACGCGGTAATTGTTATTTATAGCTCGTTTGCAGAAAGAAATGGCATAATTTGATAATTCCAAACAAGAGCCTTACTTATCAAAATTAGTTTAGTGAGAAGCTCATTTGTAACAATACCCTGAAAGGTCCCCACAATATTACAGTTTAATGTATTTACACTATAGCGTATTTTTCTCAGTCCTGTCACAAAATCGAAATACTCGTATCCATTCTGTGTCAAATGACTGAAGAATAAAATGATGGTGTCTTGAACACGTGTCCTAAAACTTTTGACACATTGAGTTTTGTTAGACAAATTTGATCTAGAACTTTCTGAAGAATTCCCGGGGGTATTTGTTGACTTTTACCTCTTTTTAAGTCGGAATCGTGGACGAACCATTCGAGATACACAAGTGATATTATTATATTTTAGTAATATTTACATTCTTTTCATTAATCTTTGACTTTATATATTCTGACCATGATTCTGAGTTGATATCAAGTGGAAATTTTCCTTCGTATATACGCCAAGCCATCACCACTGGTCTTAGAAACCCTGTGATTTTCAAAATTGATCATTAACAGTTTTCATACGCTCTAAAGTAAGAGTGATAAGTTACACTTTCATTTCGTTGGTAAATACATATTTTATAAACTATGTAGGATAGCAACATGACAACCGATTATGCCTATGATACTAGGCTCGATATTTTATCGGGTTTTCATGTCTGAAATCATAGGCTAAGTACCTTTACACAAGTTTTTCCTTTCGTCCCGGATCACGCACGGAATAAGTCTTTTAACAAATTTTATAAATAGACCTATAAGCTGCGAAGCGTGGTAATTCACAAAATTCCCATTGAAATACACAGGACAGGCGGCGAGTGTGGTTGGACGGGAGTAGGGGGTATTGCCTCTCGCCACATTGAACACGTTGTGGGCTCCAACTTATTAGGAGATGAGATCATGCGAATAATACTTCGCTTCATACGTTTTATTGCGTCAGGGCATCGTTCTTGCCAGTATTGTTGCGGTATCAATATCGAACAGCTCGAATAAGGGCGCTTTGAAGTGGTTTTAATCGCCCATAGTGAACTCTATAGTGAACAGAGCAAGTACTATGTTCAATAATTAGTAATTCAAGGTTTAATATAGAATTGTAAACGATAAAATTTTGCCTTCTTCGTATCAGTTGTACAGATTTTTACCTACACTACAAACATTGTTATTACATTATGTTTTACTACCTCCTATTGCATGGGACTTAAAATAACGAGGAGTAGGGGTATATGCTATAAACCTCTGCCTACCCCTTTGGGGATACGAACGTGATGCTTTGTTATGTTATGTGATTTTTAAAACTGGAATTGTTTTACATACTTACGTAGATTATAATATAATTTAGAGCTGATTCTTTCATATTTAGCTTTAGCTGACTAATTCGGCGTCACGTTACCAAAACAATAAACACATATAACACATCAATGTGCGCTTACACATGTCGATTCCCTAATAAATTCAGATGTACAACAGTATAGGCTTGTCGCATGAAAAGAACATGTACGAGTAGGTAAGTAGACACAACAGTTGGTTTCGTATTTCCACAACGTCTCGCTGACTTTGATTATGTAGATTCCTTTACAGAGGAGATTTTACGCAAACATACGAATGAAAATCGAATCAGATATGCATGGGATCAGTTTTTTATCCTTAGGAATATATGAAAAGCGAATATTCCGTAAATAACCTTAAAAGGAACGAGATTTTTTGTTGTGCCAGTCACATACCCCGCCTTCACTATTGTTGTCCCTTTGGAATCTTCTTTTTACTTAAATTGTCTTCTACTTATACATATTTAGTCAAAAGTGAACATTTTAACCACAAAATTATATAAGAACTAGACAAAAACTGTTTATGGAAAATAACCAGCTGTTGCCGAGCTGATTGTACTTATTTTAAAACACCCACTGGTCACGTGTAGAATCTCAAAACCTTCTAGATTTACCTATATTGTGACTTCAACTCGCAGTAATCAGTTGTCAGCTGTGATTTTCACTCTTTTTAGCTCTTTTAGAAAACTGTTTTTATTACTAGAAAACATTCTATTGGTAATATTTGTCACGCAGCCGACCCTAAATTGCTTTTTCTTTTTTCCTTTTTTTTATTAAGTTCCATGTAAAAATAAATCCAGACAGATCAAACATTTTGCTACGTTACTTCTATTTGCTGTAAAACTTTTAAGGACTTAGCTATGTCTGTGACATTGAGAAACTCCTACACTTTACCTATAAGTTCTTAAGTCATAATCATTTCTCGTGAAGTTTGTTCTTTTCAACTTTCAATTATGCACTTGTTTGGATTGGAACATACGATTACCTCGCTCAGAAGTTATAACAACTTCAGAGTACTCTCGACTTTTATCACAAAGTTTTTGAATATGCATATTGCGAACGAAGCTCGATAAATTATGTTCAACTTGTACATCAACTGCACCACATAATGCGGATCGAGTTTTATATGATTTTTGTAAGAATAACAATTATGTAATATATCAGAGAGCTTCTTTCTCAACTATGACACTTTCAGACGCAGTAAACAGTCAGATGCTAGGACTTTAGAATATAACTCATTAGTATTACTTTGTGTCCTTACTTTTTCTCCAGCCAAGTAGTTGCCATCCGCGAAAAATCTCACTATAAGTCACTTCAAAAAAGAAATTGCCTTTGCTTGCCTAATACGTGTTCATTATTATGTCATTCATGTTTATGCTATTTACGTTATGACTGTTCTATCTTTCATACGATCTTGACCTGATTACTCCAGCCATAGAAGCGGCCAATCACACCAGGATCGCGACAACAAAGACTTCAGGACCCCTATGCCGGCGTGGTCGACGTCTTCCCTCATTTAGCGCTTATCGCTATTGTCCCACTAGGGTCGACTAATTCTTTCAAATATAATACTCTTAGACGACGCCCAAAGACGAGGTTCGCGCCCAACTGGGCACCCTCAGGACTGTTGTCTTAAATTTTGTACCGGGTGAGTGCCCTCAGCGCTGCCCATTTGTCCAGCCAAGTAGTTAATGCCATCTACAATAAGTCACGTCAAAAAAATGTTCCATCTTTCAATTGTGGAATAAGGCTATCAGTGTGAATTTCACTTGAGCTACCTTTAGTTTTCATGAGGAGTGTGGAGTCCACCTCAAATCCAATCGAGTAAAGTGCACGGCCGGGTCTCAGCGGGGTTATTTAGCTGAAACGTTTCGGTTGTTGACAGCACCAGTGCAGGACATCGATACAGTATTGAGTGACCTCAATCTATTTCTCATACTTTAAAATTGGAGGAAGACATTTGTACTGGGATATTACCGCCGCGCCGCCCGGCAACGTCGCGCACTTCGTTCATACTAAACTATTATATACTCATTCAGCTACTTAGTCTATCTTGTTTGTTTATTGACGTTTGTTTGTGTTTTTTTTATTCATCTTAGGACATCGTATCAAAAGTAGCGGTTGGCATCATCGAACAAAGTTTTTTATTTTAATTTATAAAATAGCAAAACTTCTTTTTTCGTTACAATCACGCGTTCTTATGTGTTGTAAATAGTGTGTACTTCAGCTTCTTAGCATTATCCCGTTTATCACAGGGTCCGCTTACCTCACCCGAAGTAAGTAAGTAAAATATTTATTTTTCATAAGAATACAAAGCAAATTGGTAAAAACCGAAAAGAATATTTGACAGGTCCGGTTCTTTTTCAGAAGCCACTGCTTGTCTGATCTTCCAACCTGCGAGGGGAAAACCATCCCAATACAGGTTACGTCACATACCTCCGAAAATGCATTTTCCAAAATGTGGGTTTCCTAACGATGTTTTCCTTCACCGCTGAGCACGTGATAATGATTTATGATCCAAACATGAATAGATAAGTACACACACATATACAAATATATATATATATATATATATATATAATATACTAATTACATTACCAACATGTGCTAATTATGTAATTGTTTTAATAAAAACCTACATATCATACAACTATTTATTTATTAAGAATTTTATTGGCCAGCATCATCGGTTGGTTCGGTTGCCGTACCCGCGGATTTCTCCAGCCGTGTTGTAGCTGAAAATCAGCGTTTTGTTCGTGAGAGCAAAAACTTGCGCTGAGCTATGACCGATTTGCGCTGCTACAGCACACATACATACCTGGCGTGTTTAATACAGAGCTTCGTGTCTGTCGATTGGTTGTCTGTATCTAATCTTTTTCTTTTTGTATGCATGTGTGTCTGTAGACCAAATAAATGTTTTTATCTATCTATCTAACTATCATTAGTGTCTGCTTCAACTATTGTAATATATTGTATATAGGTATTCAAATCCTGAAGTTTCCTCAATCAACCTTCATCAGCAGCCAAGTGCGAAAGAACAGCTGCATTCGACAGAGATAGCTAGTTATTATTGTGGTCCTGCTTACCTAGTGATTAGAGCAAATTTATAAACTTACACATTCATGTAAGTATGTACAAAATATTAACAGCCACCATGTCTATTATGAAGAGCAATAGTTTTACATACGATAACCAAACATGATAAACGTTACGCATCCGAAAACAGCTTTATACGAGCACGTGAGGACCCTTAAAACTTAATATTGTACATGTTAGTAGGCCGGTCGTAAAACGTAAGCATAGTTGAACTGTACCTTATTAGATACGGGCTGACTATATATATGCCACGTCTATACAGGTAGGTACTATATAGATAGGTACCTACCTAGGTACTTTTCCCAATGCTAGGCACAGACTTGCCCCCAGTCAACCGGAGGAGGCTTGTAGCACACGCCACCATGCTGCTTCACTGCGGGTTGATGTAGGTGTTTGGGCTAGTGGCCTAAGTATTAATAGTTTGTAAGCTACTCGACGCCCTCCGACTTGGCTTAACATGTATTTAGTATAAATACAAATTATATTTATTTTATGTATTCGTATGCTGAAAACTTAAGAAAGTGTCTGCCATAAAACATTCTACATATTTTAGGGATGGGTTGGTAACTTAGTATGTGACAGGTACCTACTTAGTACATTACAGGTATCTTTCACTGTGGATGTAAGTGGTAAGGTTAAAAGAGGAAGGCCTACGCCTACATACCGTGACCAGATCTAGAATGTTCTAAAGAAGGGCCAGGTCAAGAATATTCTAAACACGCGAGCGTGTAAAGTCTTTGATGAAAGTGGAAGAAGCGAAAGTGGTGTGTCTGGATCGTATTTAGAGAAACTCCGTGGTATCTGCCTACCACATAACCAACAAGCTAGATAAACATAAGTAGTTCCGTAGCTGTGTAAATAAATATACACATATATCAAAAGCGACTGCAAATTATGTTTTGACCACTTGTGGCTCTGCCAACTAAAGTACTGGGTTTATGGATGCATATATGTGCCCAACAGACGAGTCCACTACTTCCCCTGTCGCTATTTGTTTCACGTAACTAAAGAGAAACAAAAGTTAAACTATAATGTGTTCGCACAAGTAACTAATGGGTGGCAAGTTTCCGCAGTAGATACTTAAGAGGCCAATTCTTGAGGCGAACTACTTTCTGAGTACACATTAGCGGTAGGTGCTTCCCTGGCTAAATCTTAACTATCTACTTAAGTCAGTGTCAGGGTGAACTCGCGAACGAATTGAATAACCCCCCTCCCTTTCCTCTTCTTCTCCACGCTTCCCTTTATCTGCTTTCATTACATGAGCTTCACTGAAACTCGGTTCAATTACTCTGTAATTTGGTGAATCGACGTGGCATTTTGTCGGCTTCCCGCGCGTGTATTTTTCGAGAAAAGCCGAATTAATTTCCCTTTTTTCTTGTCCAAATTCGTCACCTAATTAATCTACGTCGGTTGGCGTTATAGAAATAATTTATTTTATTTTGTCTTGAAATCCTTCAAGAAATAATATATTCATGAAAATTACCGATGAAATAAAGATTAAGTTTAAAAATCTCGTGACATCGCTAATGATTATCGCTGGTAAATATATTAATTATAGAATAGAATAATAATGTAAGTATTACTATACTAATCTACGGTAATACTTCATCTTCGCCATCCAACGGTGTGACGCTGCAAGCGTGATGGACATATTCGGCCGAGCCAGGGAAGCAAGCATCTTTGAATGAGGCTTTGTTAACAAAAAAATAAACTATTATTTTAAATAAATGGTCGCGGGTTGTTCTAATGAATTATTAATTTTTTGAAACTCGCAGTTTCGCAGTGAAATAAGAACATTTCTGTAGTTGTTTGCGAAGTGAACTAACTCAATTAGGCTTGCTCCTGCCGTCACTACGGGCTCCGCGAACGAGCTTGTTATTTATTTTCTGCAAACAACTTATAGGTAAATAAAAATGCGAAACCGCCTTCGGTCAACTTCTGTGGAACTGGAGCAATAATCTCCATTCATTAAGAATCAACCCTGTGAAATTATGATCCGTAGTTCTCGCTAGGTTGCTAGGCTGGAAAAGATGTTGAGAGCAGATTGTTTACCTAAGTAGTGATAACGGAACAAATTTATTGACATTGTGCTGTTTTTAAATGAGTAGCCAAATAGCCATACTAGGTATAGAACTGTAGAACAAAGGAGAGTTCTTCGCTCAATAGTAAGGCAAACTAAGTCTAAAGGTTGCATACATTGTCATCTCAGTTTACAACAAGTAATTCTAAAGCTTTTGTTTAACTTTGCGACGACTTACTTTCACTGAATATAATATAAATTGGTAAGTCCATTGATTTCATGTGCTGTCCGAAGTTCACAATTCATACCTCTGTTAATTTGATTAAATGAAATGACTATAAGTATCGGAAAAAATAATAGACAAAATGTAATTTCATTTGGTTGGTTGGCTTTTTGAGTTGACATATAATCAATTTAAAAAATAAAGAAGCGCTACTCACTTTATTTTCCAATTTGAAATTGGAATCTACTAACAATTTAATACTTGCGTCGTAGTTTTTCTCAATTTTAAATATACTCAAACCGCAACCAATAAATTAAATTCCTCCCTGCGCTCGAAATTCAATCAATAATGAGAATAATAACAGCACATAAATTCGTCGACATATTACCAAGTTGACCCCGTGGCGCGTTGGAATATAGTGCAATAAAACATTTATTGCACGCACATTGTCAGGCTTATTACCATTACTGACCGTAACGTCTCTTACTAACTCTTACCAACTCTCGCTTCGTAATACAGTGCATCGCGGTGTTGCCATAAAAATATGTTTAATGATCCTATAAAGATCTGATATGTTCGCGACGGGCGCAACGCTGAAAGCGCGCACTCAAAGTGTGTCTTATACGAATCTATAAATCCGTAAGTGATCCGTTTTATTACAAAAGCTCTATCGA
Source organism: Pectinophora gossypiella (assembly GCF_024362695.1). NCBI lineage: Eukaryota > Metazoa > Arthropoda > Insecta > Lepidoptera > Gelechiidae > Pectinophora > Pectinophora gossypiella. The sequence continues at coordinate 10,622,381 of NC_065407.1, forward strand.
TACTAATATTACTGCCGCGTTAAATATTAACACAGCCATTCTACTTCTTCGAGAATTATAGCCCATATAAGTAAATAGTAAAACGCCACACGGTTCATATTATATGGCGAAGAAGAAATTGTATTATTATATTTTATGCAGTTACTAAAACTTTATCGATTTAATTATACATACTAGCCGCAGGTGTGTTTTAATCAGCATCGTCATCTCCCCAGCGTTGTCCCGTTTTTCACAGTGTCCGCTTACCTAACCTGAAGATTTGATAGATCAGGGTTTTATAGAAGCGACTGCCTGTCTGACCGTCCAACCCTCAAAGGGAAAACCAGCCCAATATAGGTTCGGTCACATACCTCCGAAAATGCATTTCTCGGGGATGTGAGTTTCCTTCACCGCTGAGCACGTGATAATAATTTATGATCCAAACATGAACTCGAAAACAAATTCGACAATTATTGGTTTAGGCATGTGCTGGATTCAATCCTGCGACCTCAAAGTGAGAGGCAAGCATTCTATCAACTTGGCTACCACGACTATCGGCTGTATTTTAATAACCGGTAATAGAAGTAACAGACGAAGTAGAGCTTAATTTATTATATTGGTTCTCTACAAATTCATGGCAAGACGCGATTTTCCTGATAGTAAGATACTGAAGCCAAGCGCTTCACTTCAGTAGAAACACTGTCTACCAAAAGCCCTCTAAACAATCAAGCGACTGACCGCACTCCTGTCACACAAAGTGATTTACTTACTTAATTTTGTAACATTCAATCAACAAACCCGTCTAGACAACCATTTCTTCCACACTTAACTAATTTAAATAAATCCAGACTGAAAATAAAACAGTTCACTTTGCATAAATAGATATTGTTCAAACTATTTCTTTAAATCGTACCTTCTATAGCACGAAGTTGAGAATACTATACAATGGAAGTTTTACAAAGGCAGATTTTCCCATTGAATTGTCTTGAAATTTTCCCTCCCTGCCCCGCACCGCGCGCCCCGCCTCTATTAACCACAAGTTTTGTTATTAGCGACTCTGTTCGAAAGTTATAAGGGAATCACCTTCATTTAAGTTGAGATTAAATTCTTAGTCTGATGGAAGAACCGAGCGTCACTAGTTAAATTGGTTCAGCAGCGTTCGATCGATTCAGATTTTTTGTAAAAACATGCTTCTAATTTGCTGAACGAATTTAACTCGGCATATGTAACCACTTTTTATGCAAGATCACAGTAACAGACACGTCGCATACATGAATATTATTAGCTGTGCATTATAAATGCCATAGCACCGCTTGAGTCAATAAACATGAAAGGCAGTTAACGTATATCAATTATCTAAAATAAACATAATTTATCGTTAAAGAGAACACGTGAAATTCAGATGCAGGGTTTTACATGTTATTTATTACCCATTGGCATATCAATCTAAAAACGTTAAACGTTATATCGATCTTTTAAATAAACAGAAGAAAGCGACTGTAAACAATAAATTAAACGCAAACTTTACCTAAACTTGGTACAATCTTCAAAGGCCCGTAAACGAGATCAAGTAATTTAAGCCAAAATAAGCAAAATTACTCCGGCATTGTCGGCTTCCCGACAACGTTACGGGAAAGCGTTTCTGCGTGTATTTCGAGAAAATTTAATTTAATACCCCAAGGATATTAGGTTAATTATATATAATTTTAAATTATTTATACGTACCGTAACAGTTAGATTTACTAGACACAGATTTTTTGTCATTTAAAAACTAACTGTAACTAACCAAATTGAATTCCTTGTAGTGCCAGTATACTCCATTGACACTACATTACCTATCTATTACTAGCTATATAAATAAAGAATCGAATATTACTTATATATTATTGAAGACCAACCAGGGAGGGTGACTAGGATTCGTGAGGTCGGTCATTGCTCTATCTTGTAACAAAATTCTGTATGGTAAAAATAATGTCTGAAATAAAAAAATAGATACCATTTACAATACAAAAACACTTTATTGTACATATAAACACAACACTAAAACAATTGTTACTATTTATTATTTTTGACCTTACCACACACATATTCTCCGGAATGTTTCTTTAAAATGGAACGTTCACTTTGAAAGAACGCAAGACACGTCAGATATTCTCCTTAGAGGCTAGATGCGAGATGAAGTACTTACAATAAAAAAATATTGATATTTAGTACGTCAAATAAATCGAATGAATATGCTTTAATTATTTTGACACACCTAAAATTAAAATTTATTTCTATCGTTCCACGTCTGGTTTATGGAAGCTTCTGAAATAGCCACCAACTCGGTTGTCAGTTTCGGAACCACCCGAAAGGCTTAGCTTAATGACTACAGCAATAGACGTGTGTCAATAACCGAAATCGACAGTTTGACATTTTCTCTGAAGAAAATAGCACAGGACCACCCTTCCCACTGACAGCTTTGTTTATCTGCTCAGATTAATTATATTTCAATAAAATAAAATTTGCTATTAAAAGCAGCCTTCGGGAGTTTTGTGCCGTTTGTATGGAAATCTCGTACCCAGGGTGGCTGATGTCCGACCGCCCTTTGGTATTCAGAGCGCGCCGCTTGGAGGAAAATTAAGGTAGGCCGAAACAGACATGTGGACTTTGATTCCGTGCCGATTTTTTGTATGTAAAAATAGCGGTCGCCTCATATGGTATTCATATAGGGTCCCGTACAAGACACTTTGCGAGGACGCATTTTGTGTTGCATGTCATATTTCGCTATTCTTTTTGTTTGTTTTGTTTTGGGCTAAAGCTCAATGTCCTGGGACATAGAGGCGTATACTTTACATAACACGATACGTGAAATATATGGCATTGTAGAAAACAAAATACAATGTAATAAATATTTAAATAGATTTTTTTATTAATAAATAAAAAAAATATTGTTTATCGGAAACATTAATGTTTTAAGGAACAGTATCCCTATAAGTACATAAACCCAGGCAAATCAGATCCAGGTTTACGAAAGAAGTCCACGGATTTTAATGGAATTAATTGATGTCAATATAATTCTATCCAGAATCTAACGCCGCGACCACGGGATCTTTTATGCCGTGGTTTATTCATATTTCAAACCTAGTTTAAATATAATTTATTTTCTTTAGTCTAGTATACTTAGTCTTCGTGTTGTAATATGGCGGTAAATATCGTGAAAAGCTCCGTGGATTTCGCATCGAGACGGGTAGAGAGCAGGATGAACTATTCTGAGTTTCTCTTTACGTCAAAGGTGATGCGCAGAACGTATAAGCCGATTAAAAACTACAAACACATCGATCGTCTGAGCTCTGAACGATGGAACTGTAAAACCCACACACTTTGACCTACTTTTAAACTATTTTGAAATGATTTTTGTTTTTATAGCACTTACCCGTGTTTAGGGAAACTCACAAAGAGAAAATTTAAATCGAAAATATCTGACTCGGACGGGACGCGACGGGACGGGACAGAACCTGGTGGTGTAATGGTTAGCACGCTCGTCCCAGCTTGTCAAGCTGCGGGTTCAAATCCCGTCCGTATCAGATTTTTTTTATTTAATTTTTTTCTATTTACTAATATCTATTACACTTAATATCCTTAAACATTGTGTTATACCTACATATCTACCCATCTACTTGTCCATACAAGGACTGTATTATACGTGACATACTTATTAGTATAAAATAGTACATATAAAATTCTAATCAGTTGTACAAAAATCGAATCATTTGCGTTACCTATTCTCTCTAAGTAGTAATACACTTGCATTACCGAATTATTGCTAATACAGCTCAGTTTGAGGCTTTTAGTGGCCCGGTTTTCTGGTCACAGTATTTTTTGATTTTGCCCAACCACTGATATTCGTCTATTACCATAACCGACAAAATAGGCTAGTTTCCAGTCAGTCAAATCAATTATTTTTGCCAACGTTCAAATACGAAATTACTATGGAATTTATATGAAAAACACACAGTAATATAAAAAAAACGGTTTTCGACAGTTTTAGTAATCAGAATTTCATAATTTATTTTTGACCTAGTATATTACTCAATTGCTGAAGTTGAACATCTCATAATATATTATACGACATGTCAATGATTACAGAAACCTATATACTATGAACTTCCGATGTTCAGCCTCGTTACGTGAGGCAAGGTGTCTGTAAGGCTAATTGGTCTCCACACGAACACGTCACGGTGTCCATTTGTTAACAAGCGACACGACCAGAAAGAATAACGACACAGTGATTAATGCGACAACTCGTTAGGTTTCTTGTTTAAACAATAATTACTTACGGAACAACAAAGATCACTGCGGATATTTTTCCTTCGTCTCCCGCTCCATCATAACTTTCCCAACTTATCTTAGTTTGGCGCGATCAATTTTCATTCTCAGTCGATTAAGCTTCTTAGATGAAACTTAAAACTGATTGCTGCTATGGCAAAGGATTAAATTGAAATTGAATCACGTAATACGTTATCATTTCGCTGGATTGGCTGGCCCGAGAAATAATATTATAGATCGTGCAACGTAAGTTCTGGCAGGCCGCTTTGGTTCACAAAGAGTTCCGTTAAAAATGTCATATCTGTTACCTAAGAATGGAAAATATGGAAATAGTGTTTTAGATGTTTACATTCTGTGATGGGTAAACACATAGACCGCCAGCTGCTGGTTAAATACTTATTTATGACTAAGCTTAGTCAACGGCAAAAATAAGTACTTTATTGTTGAAATTCTTCACAAAGGAACTGAAAGTCTACTTACATTTAAAAACATTTTTCCACATTAAAATAAATTAACCATTTGTTTCATTACTTTATAAGCAACCTTTAAAGCTTATGCGATGATTAACGAGATAATACACCAGATTTGTTTTCACTTCTTCCGCTCGAGTCGCGTATTTGCATATTATACAACCCGGAAGATTCCTCATATATTTGCGAGATGACAAACAAAACGGAATGAGGAAGTTATATTTTAGACAATTTAGGGAACGAAGTATCGAGGGTGATTACTGCGTCCAAATACGACTCTGGTATATTTTGCATTTACTCATAGATTGTGCTTTTAAAAGATGGAACAAATAAAAAAGTTTGCTTGCATACCTACCTACTTATAGTTACCACACTTACCGCATATTTCCACAGAGTCGAATTAAAAATGATGCATGACAGAATAACAACACTACCTTTTTTAAATTGTCACATGCATATAACCTAGATGCTTTCAAGGCCAGAGTGAACAGGCACTTTGTGGGCGAGCTCGCTCCATCTTAGGCCTCGTCAATGCCTTCGGGGAAGTCTGCGTCCAAGAGCAAACCCATCAAAGGTAAAAAAGAATATTATTAACTTGTAATTTACTTTTGGCTGAAACACTGAATTTCAAACTAATTTGTAAGTCAGCTACAAAACGGTGTCCATTGTACGAAAAAAGCGTTGTTACGAAACATTAGTTCGGGGACACGTAAATAATTCATTAGATCTCAATGACGCCATCCGAAACAAACAACTGCTATTGGTCAGGGTAAAAAATGGACGGCAATTGAATGTAGTGTGTTGTTGTCAAGGCTTTCACATTCAGCGTTGAAGCTCACATCCATCATGTTCTGATACCCACTCGGCAGATTGATCGTTGACGCAACCGATAAAGCAGGGAAAACCCATTGCCTTACAAAGCCTTGCGAGACAAAACTTGGATATCCTGACATGTGCCGACGTATAATGTACTTCCTTCTTACATACCAGTATGCAACATAACATAACACAACATAACGTGTTTGTCTGTACATATATTTGAAGTAGGGATGTCATCCCGTGATCGTGGCACTTGCAACAGTGTCGAAATATCGGAAGTCACATATCCCTGCTTTAAACGCGGTAAGAACCCGTTATTATGTGTTTTAATTATGATAATAACCGCGTAAACTTAAAACAATATATATGTAACATAACATAACATTAACAGCCTATACTTCTATACGTCCCACTGCTGGGCACAGGCCTCCCCTCAATCAACCGGAGGAGGTATGGAAAATTAGCGACAACGTCAATACAAAATCTAGGTGAAGTGATATCTGATCACTTCATATGATCGTCATAATGCTATCTACACTACCTAAAACATATTTTAACTTCAAAATGCAGCTAGTAGTTGAAATAACAGCTAAGTGGACATTAATTAAACAGTTTTTTACAACAATCCTATCAAGAAGCATTTATATTGTACAGTCAAACAAATTAATATACAGGTATCATTAGGGTAACTGGGGGCTGAGGGAACTGGTTACCATTATGCTAGGTACTGACAGTAGGTACTTACGTATTAGGATTATTTGCTTGCACGTCACAACGTTTGCTACAACATTGTACGTTATTACTGAACTAATGCTATCAAGACTTTTAAACCTTCATTAAATAAAGTGGTAATAACATTAAAAGTATACTTTTAAGAATTTCCATAACGCAAATCTGTTTCTAATTTTAGAAACAAACGCTAACAATGTCTGCGTTTAAAAACAAGCAAAAATATATACCTCTTCTTCTTATCGTGTGGGTTGTGAGTTGGAATATCAGCGTCATCAACCCTGGTGTCAGGGTTATAATTAAGTCGCCAAAGACCCCTGAAATGGCTCATGTAACGATTAGTCACTTACTATATAATAGTAACCAGGACCAATGGCTGAACGTGCCTTCCGAAGCACGGATCATCTTACTTTCGGACAATCAGGTCATCAGCCTGTAATGTCCTAACCAAACCAGGGATCACAAAGTGATTTTGTGATATTTTCCCACCGGGATTCGAACCCGGGGAATCCGGATCGTGAGTCCAACGCTCAACGACTGGACCACAGAGGCCGTTAAAATATACCGTAACGCAGCTATTGTAGTTTTTCTATAGCACAATGGTTAAAGTGTGCGGAAACAGTGAGACAAAAATGGTGGGAGCAAACAAATGTGCTGTCGATATAGTGACAGAAGGATTGATAGTTACCAGAAGCACTGCCTCCATTCTCACGCCAAACGTTCTCTATTAATGATGCTTAGCTACTTACTTGAACTTTCTTTGCTTTTCTTCGTTGGGCTATTTCATTTACTTAATGTTTCTACGAACTGTACATTTATTTTAAACGACTCCATCCGTTTGTTTTATCTCATAAATTTAAAGTTTCACTACAGTATGACAGACGTTGGCATATTGTGCAAAATATGCATACATTTCAGACATATATCTACAATTCCGGCCAAGTAGTATAATTCCATCCGAGGATAATCTAAAACTATGTTTTGAAGAGTCTAAATTCACGTACCTTATCTCCATTTAAAAACGTAACATTTCTAAGTGAGCTATATTCAAGCAGGTACTTCATGCTTTACTGTTTACGTTCAACTAATCTCAGACATACCTTGTACCAAAACGAGTATTATGTATGATAACTGTTGTGCAGAAATAGTTAATTATTGTATTATAATTATCTAAAACCAGCCACCGTTTCGCCGATTCACTGCCACACTTATGAGGATATATAATAACGTAACATAATTTGTTGCAGAGTTCGTAATGTCGGAAGGGGGTCACGGCGGCAGTGGAGCATACCCCGCCAGATCGCCCATGTCCAGCTCCACCACCGGCCACTCGAGCTCCAGCCATCACAGGTTCGGAATGATCATTTATCATAATAAACCCATCATTTATCATCCATACGCTTACCATAAACCATGTTTTGCGGAAAACGAAAAACTGCGGCCGCAACTCCAAGTCCCAGCTTCACTATTAAAATGTCCATTGTTAGATAGAGGTATAATGTAAGAGAAGTATCAATATCCTAAGTAAATATAACAAAAATACAATATTTAATATGAGGAAAATAGAACCGTACTACAGGATAATATAAAATATAACGACGCAAAAAGCTATTGTAAAAGTCCAATAATTCAGCAGTGGCTTTTAAGTAATAAAGTCACCGAGTATGCACGTAAAAGCCCACAAATTTAATAAAGAGATTTTTGCGATAAAAGAGTGCCTATCGAGAGGCTGAAAAACCTTTATTAATGCACTTATATTCTAAAATTTCCTTTGAGAGAGACCCTCCGAAATTAATCTTTGCTTTCATCAAAAGGCTCGAGAATGCTCTGCATTCCGTCCCAGCAATGAATAGAGCCGCGACTCGGGCAAAGAGACAAATTTCGACGTGTCAAATTCAATAAAATTCCCTATGTGGTCTCTCATTAAATATAATAGGCCGTGCCTTTAAATTACAGCTCTAATTTCTTTCAAAGCGAATCTCGGAGCTAATAAAAAATTGATGGACCCTCCGGTCCGGCGTCCGCCGTGAAAGTGCCTGTGACGTTCACATTAATTTAAACTTATCCGCGAGAAAATACTTTAAACTTTAGAATTGAGAACGTACTCTAATTTACATTTTTAATCCTAGTTTTGTTTACTTCGTTTTATTTAACCGCAAGCAAGGGGAATTAGTGGCTTAGTTAATTAATGAGGTATTCTAAGGAAAACTTCTTTGAGAACTTTTTAATTTTCCTTTGTAGCCTAGACTTAGAAGTCGACGTCGAGTGAAGACATTATAATAATGACGAAGATTTAAAAATTTGCAAGATAACAAATTGCTAGAAAAATATTCAACTCTTTATGTTTTAAATTTCGCTGAATCATAATCGATTTGAGCAAATGAGTTAAAACTTTTTCTTTGTCAGTGATTTTGTTAATTAATTTTAAACATAGAGCTATAATAAACTTTCAAGACCTTAAACTTTTCCGACGTAATTATAATAAGTTATTTTTCTGAATAATATTTACATCTTAGTTGGCTCGTTTTTACGTTTAGAAAAAAAATGTAGATGAAAAGAGTTTTTGACGAGCACGTAACAATACCTACCGATATGTTAACGACGTGACACTTATATAATCATTTTAATTAGCAATAAAACGTGTTAGTGCTTGTAAAAGTAGATAGGTAGTGTTGGAGTGAAACAGTGACGATTGCAGAGAGCGTAGTACACGAAGAGTAATTAACAAATGTCATCAGCATGCTATGCCGAGTCTGGAGTACCATGCCGACTAATACTTATGCAGACATAGAAATATTCTTTCATAAATTGTCGGGAAGTTAATTTCCAACGGCTACGAGTGCACGTCCTTTGGAACGTTTAAATATTATGTTTTAGGCTTCTCTCGTTTCGGTCTCGATTCAGATATCAATTTTAAAAAACGTCTAGTTAGGGCACAAATTTACTTGCTTATAGGTACACAAACTAAAACTTATTCTCCTTTCCTATTCAAACCAAAGTAAGTACAGTATTGTAGTGTAGTGTGTGTGTGTAGTAGTAGTTTTAGTATTAATTTTCAACTTTTATGTAAGTACTACTTTAAGCATCTACTATACCAAACATTTGTACTTTCCTTTGTTCTAAAAAGCCAAGGAGTAATTATAATTTCCGAATATATTTTTTAGAATGTAGGGCAACGAAAATCTAATTGCTGTAGCGAATTAAAGCGAAAAATAAATCCAGCGATAAGCCGAAAACTAAGGAACTCCTTTTTACGTAATTGCTGCTGTACGGCAGCCAGGTAATAAGCAAGAACAGATTAAGAAGTAAACCAAGGATACAATAAAGTAACACAGTTTTTCTGTATTTAGTGATAAAGTATGGAAAGTTTGCGTTCAGACTCAGACCCCATCATTCATAGAACGCGCTGCGAAGTCAACAACACACTAAAATTATCCTCAACTGCAGTAAATTCTGAAACTGCATACGTAACTCCACCTGTGCAAGGCAAGCGTGCGATCCTCCCCAGTGACGTCACAATTTTATGTAATTAACGTACTAGCGGTGGTTCGGGCAAACGTGCGGTGTGCGGCCGTACGCTCCCGTTATCCGAATACATTAGGCACAATCTACGTGCTTTGACTGGGCGAATATTCGTTCGTTAACGGCCTTCCCTCGAGCTTTGTCGTGGCATAAACTAGCCCTGTACTATCTGTGACCTGCGATCCCTAGACTCTAACGGCACATTAAGCGGCACCTCTGTGTGCGTGGAGACTGTCTAGGCCAGTCCTATGACTCGCGGGGAGTACAGACACATACGCAAACTGACGTCCGCAATCCCTAACGGAGTGGGCAGAGTCTGTCATCTTAGGAAGAATGTAACCCCTCTGTCTCTTTGATTGACTAATAGTTTATCGCTTAACGATTGAATCAAAAATGATACAAAAGCTGTCATCTTTCACGTCAATTAATCAATTAATGATGGATGACATCCTAGTAGAATTTCGTGAACATGCGAAGGTGTCAGTTATGGAGCGAATGTTTTCTTTCTTTTTTCACTCCTAGTCTTGTAAAAATGTCAAATACATAACACATTATATAAAATAAATAAGTAACATAGTATTCTTCTGTACTGTCCCGATAAAATTCCCTATTTCTTGACTTCTCATACATATTATGTAGAACAGAAACATCTAGAATGTCTGTAAGTGCCTATTTGGTAGCTGTTCACTAACAACACCCACTAGAGAAGGGGTGAAACAATCGCTAAATAATATTATATGGAATTCATTTTCAAAATCACCTTATAATATTCTAGAAACATTTTAAATGGACCAATATTTATGTCTCCAGTATCAACAGTAGATTCAGTAAATGTAAGTACATTATTTCTAAAAGAATGTAGAATGACAAAAATATTTTAGAGAAGAAATTATTTTACGTAACTTTTACTACGGTGGTCCTATTATAATAAAAGATAAAAGAATTCTAAGGTTTTATGTAATTAACTGCTAGATGGAAATCCTGGCTCAGTAAAATTACCTGTCATCTTCCAGTTTCTCTTTGCCGCAGAAACGAGATACAAAGACGCAAGTATCATGCGCACATTGTAACTGACTTCTTTGTGCTCTATAATAATTTATATTCTCTTAATTTACTCCCTATGTTAGTGACATCGTATCGAAAATTTTAAGGGATGATTCATTCGGACCATGATACTGATTTGCTATCAAGTGGAATTTTACCTCGCCCGTCCGTATTTAACTGAAAATAATAAAAAGAAATACTACAATTTTATGAATTTTCCGACAGGAAATTCCACTGGATATTAACTCAGAATCACGGTCTGAATCATCCCCCTTAGTATTCGTTACGATGTCACTAACACCCTGGATGTACGTACCATCTCGTGACTCTTCCTCGGTCTCGGAGCATCATGAATCATCCCCCTTAGTATTCGTTACGGTGTCACTAACACCCATATTTTTTTAGTATAGCTACTTGTACTTATTAACAAGACGGAAAATTCCACTTGATATTAACTCAGGATCATGATCTGAATCATTCCCCTCAGTATTCGTTACGATGTCACTAATACCCTGTATTTGGTTACTGTATCATTTTCTTTCCTTACGTTCACATCGTAAATGGAGTTACAACCTATGTTCGTCTCTGGTCGAGCTGGTAGTGTTGTCGCCTAAAATTATTACTGTTTAAATTCTTGCTTTTTTACAAATAGAGTGTTTTATCACATAACAACATAAGCTCACGAATATATTCCAATTGGGGTTGTCAGAGGTACATCCTTCGCAAGATTAACTAAGTATTCACGTCTCACTGAGCTTTCTGTTACAGCGTAATGTAAAAAAATGACTATTCAAAGTGTAACTATGTTTACCTACTGAATAAAGATATTTTTGAATTGGAATTTGAATCAACGTGAGCACTATCTCCGTCTATAATAATCGAGCGAACTGTATGTGAGTTTATCCATGTCGTTTTTTCAAGCCAATTATTATTATTCCCTGTGGCATTCGACATAGTAGGTATATTACTTTCTCGTAATATTAGGTACCTAGACGTTGAGCAGGTACAGTCATGAGCAATATAATGTACCCACTTTAGGCCTCTGTCGCACTAATATATTTGACATTTAGTGAGACTTACAGTTCAATTTGTCAAAAAAGTTAATGCGACATGGTACCAAAGTGTATACATATTAATGCTCGTGACCGTACTAGTGAGTCCAATATTATGTTTGCAACATTTTATCTCTATGTTATTTCAAATTAAAAAGAAACATACATTCTTGTATAGAATAGAAGTAATATAAGTGTAGTGGTATATTATTTAGTGCATTTCAACGATGTGTACAAAGCAACACGATCGCCCGTCGCGAGAGCTCGACACGGAAAATGCTTTACTGAATCTATTACCGCCTAAACCACTTAACTACTTTTTGTGAAGCGAAAAACCCGATTCTCTGCGCAATTTTATCTTTTAAATTACCCGGTATTTTGGATAATGAGGAATTCGAACTGGTATTCTACATTTTAACTCTCAGGTTGGACATTGTTGGAGATTTTTGAATGCTCTTTTACCTTTATTAGTTATATTTTAGGCAGCTTTATAATCTTTGCTATAAACTGAGTATTAGCTACAATTCATAACACCAAGAAAAATAATACTGAGGAAGAATTTAATAATCCATCAAGTATATTTACTCCTAGCGAGAGTGATAAACCATCAGTAAGTCGTGATATATTGTTACCTGAATATAATATTCGGTGTCAACATACGTATGTAAGTTGTCCTTCAAAATGGAATATTTAATCCAGACATCACGGTGATCCCAAAACTCAAAGCCTTATTTGAAAAGTTATCAGACTGGCTGTACATACCTAATTATATCTACCCGAGAGGTAATACCTAGCCGACGACACGTCAACACTCCGCACAGACCCACAGAAAACACATTTCATACGAGCCGTGATGAAGCCGAAATATTAACGAGCATTTCATATCGTGTCTTGGGTTCGGAGGACATGCAACAGTGTGGCTCATTAATATATTATAGGGTACGACCAACCCTGCCCTCAGTCCTCGCAATTTTGCTTATTCACGATACAAGACCGCCATTTCCAAACGCGTTAGCTTTTAAATTGAACCTAAATAATATATTACCTATCCTTAAAGACTCGATTTGTTAAGGGCAGTTACCTGCTATCCTCTTTGTTTCCGCGGTTTCGTCGAAGTAAAGAATTGCCTTCATTGATGCTCATTTTGAACCGTAAACGACGAATAAAGAAAGTCAATTAGCCACATTTCAGTCGACCAATTCTCGATTTAGAAATTGCGTAATTTACAGTATTTCCTAATTTGAAAATAAATTCTGAATCTTTCAATCTACTTCGTAATTTATGAAATTATGGCTTTGAATTACCTACACCTATTTTCCGATGGGATAATCAGAATTATAATAAAATTTGGAAAGAAATCGACCCATTTATTGAAGGTAAGTACGACCTTCATAAATTAACAGTAAACAAAAAATTTAAACATAAAATTATTGCCTTTGCAAGTAGAACATGAGAAGTGTTTTCTACAATAGGTTTAATGAAATTTAATTAGTCCCTTATCATTACGAATGACCCCTCTTCTCTAATAAAACAACATGTTTTAAAACTGCTAAGTCAGCATATTCATTAGTCACTGACCTCAGAAACAGGAGCGTGGCAATAAAATAACCCCTTTTATGATGTGTTAAGTGGAAATGAATCATAATCTATCATTAATCATAATTCTGCCCCTAAAAAGGAATCCCACTGTTTACTAATTCAATTTTTGCTTTGTTAGTTTTTCTAGCGTGTCTCAAAAAGCGCGCTCGAATATGGTTTTAGAAGTTAAAAGGTTCGAAATACGAATTCTTTCGTTCGAATAGGAAACGAAAATTGTATGGCTTTTGTAAATAAAATTCTAGAACCTAAGTATTAATAAATTTAATAGTTTGTGCGCGTAGTAACATATTAGACATGTATGGTGTGTCCACGTTGTTTTGGCAAAGAGTTTTACCTACAGGGGAAAAGTAAAGTTAATATTAATTTTATTCTAAGCCTTATACTTCAGAAATAGAAAATAACGTAGGTACATGTTTGGCTTTTCCGATGTGGTAAAATATTTTGGTAAATAGTATTTACAGGCGAAGTTAAGAAGTTAGAAGCATTAGCGACCCATTTCAAAAAGGTTAATCTAGTAGGCAGGAAAAACTACATGTAGACGAAGCGGGTAAGTCACCGCAAACGGCTTTGCACCGGTAGATTTGTAAGATGTAGGTATTTATGCTGAACATTCATATAGTACACTAGGGGACGTAGGTGCGCATACCTTTACTTACTTACTTAAAATATACTGGACCTTGAGGGGGGGGTTTTACCTGATTTTTTTGTAATTTTGACGCATATGGCATTCACTATTCACAAATGAGGAGCACCGAGGGCACTTTTCACCTGGTACAAAAATTTAAGACAACAGGACGCGAACCTTAGCGAAGAATTATATTTGAAATAATTAGTCGACTCTATATTGAATCGTTGACCTCGCCAACAAGGTACTAATCCCTGTTTGTGACTTCACTTTTAATTTCACACAAAGATAGAGATTCAGTTTAATCTCGAAATAAATGCTACTATAAGTTATTAAACGTTAAACGCAATACATGTACATCATGATGTAGACACCTAGGTATATTTATATTACATAAACCATTAATTACTTAAAGGTATAAACAATATGTCTAAGGAAGTGACCGCACCCTCGCAGCTCCCATTTCCGACTAGAAGGCTCAGCCTAGCTTCAAAGAAGCTCCATTAACCACCACTCTTAGGCCGCATTCAAATCAGGAGCATTTACATGCGAACATTGAATTGTGGAATACTTTACAAAACGTAACTAAAGAGACAACCCAAGCTAGAACAACCTGACGCTCACGTGCAAGGAGGGTCGACCCCCGATGAACAGGGAAAAGCGTACGACGAAGAAGAGACGCTTAACTATAAACACAAACTACATTTCGTTCATCATTAAATTTTGAGTTGAATTCTGAGTGAGAATTTGAGATTGTGTATTTTATTGAAATACGAATGTCAGTTGTTTATTTTAGCATTCACGGGTGCTTATGAAGTCGTGATTGATACTTAGTTTTGCCGCAGTCTAATCTTTTCTAATAAACAACCTAGCGTCTTGAGGCAGAACATCTAGCATGGACTGAGAACTGCTCAAGTACTCGTACTTAAATGTTCTTTTGTTCATCCCTTGCGAATGTTCGCGGTCAGAATAGGCCTTAAGGGCTCAGCAAGACGCGAACGCGTAGTAATAAATAAAGCGCTTGAGACAGATAAATTATCTTTGACTTTCGCACAGCTACCCCTGACAAATTATCTGTCATAAAAGCTAAAACAAATTTGTTACGAAATGGAAAACTTCGTAAATTCATGTTACGCACTGCTTTATAAAACATGATCAGTTTCTTTAAAATGATAAATAAATTTACGTCAGTTATTATGACTTTTTTATTTTATGATTTCAACATAAATACTTCACATTTTGTGCTTCATATTTTAAGTCTTTTAAAGAGAATTTTGTTTGCAATTAGACAGAGGAAATAAACTACTTACTTTTACAATAGATACTCGTTAGAGCCTAAAATTATAAAATTTTCGACACGATAATTTTATCTTAAACATTTTCTTACGATTTACTCCAGCCAGATACCTGCCTAATAATCCATTTAAACGCGAAAAGCCTCGAGTATCCCGTACATAAATATTATACTTGTCCGTTATAGTAAAATGAAAGGGTAAATTGAACTTTATTATATCCGAATCGGAAAGAGCCGAGAGTTGATGTTGTTAAAGTTTTAATTGCTTTTATCGCGGGCTTTTGCTTTAAAGCATGAAAATGCGTGTGACTACGCAGAGTTATCAAATTGAATCTTTTACCGACAATTTGCTGGAACATGATGTTCAAACTTGTCTTTTATATCATAGTAAACCAACTTATCGCCGCATCTGAGAGCTATATAAAATGAATATGTTTTAATCATTGGGATTTTATACTAACTATAACTCATACCTTACAAATCAATCTGCATTTTGTAAAGATGTATTAATAAGTTTACAGCTTACAATTTACAAATACTTTGTCAGAGTAATTAGCCAACAAAGTATTACTTTTTTTAAATGCCTAAAAGTCTATTACGTACTTACCCCAAGAAAGTTTTGCAGTGGAATTTGACAACAAGATTAGCTATATCTAAGTGTTAATTACTGTTCTGTGCTAAAGCTCACGATTACATCCCAATTGGGGTAGTCAGAGGTACATCCATCGCAAGATGAACCCACAGCTCTGTTAGACCAACATGATAGGTGGTGAGCCGTATCGCCGTCTATAATGGTCGAGCCAACTGTGTTAGTGAAAATAGCACTTACGTCAGAGATTTTTTCGTTTTTTGACCAGACTTAATGTAGATTTGCCGCAGATGGCATTAACTACTTGGCCGGACAAATGGGGAGCGCTGAGGTCTCTCACCCGGTACAAAATTTAAGACAACAGGCCTGAGGGCGTCTAGTTTGTTGCGAACCTCGGCTCAGGGCGTCGTCGGAGAGGAAGAATATTTGAAAGAATTAATGACCTTAGTGGGTCGATAGCGATAGGCGCTGAATGAGGGAAAATAAATTAGCCAAAAATATTCCTTTTCTATCAAAAATGCCCGTACCACAAAAATGTTTTACACTGGAATTAGACAGCAACATTACCTATGTCTAAGTGCTAAATATTGTATTGAGACAAACGTGGCTAGCTGATTACTATACAGGGTGTTAGTGACATCGTAACGAAAACTTTGAGGGATGATTCAGGCCATGATTCTGAGTTGATATCAAGTGGAATTTTCCGTCGCAAAAGTATGGAACGGAAAATAATTTAAATAAGCTCTAAAATTTTCATGACTTCTCCGACAGGAAATTCCACTTGATATCGACTCAGAATCATGGTCTGAGTCATCCCCTTCAGTATTCGTTACAGTGTCACTAACACCCATACCTACTTCTATGGCTACTGTATGTACTTGTATGGGGTGTAAGTGACATCGTAACGAATACTGAGAGGGATGATTCAGCTGATTATTCTGAGTTAATATCAAGTGGAATTTTCCATCGCAAAAGTATAGAATTGAATATAATTTAAAAAAAACTAAAAAAATAACATGAATTTTGCGACG
Source organism: Pectinophora gossypiella (assembly GCF_024362695.1). Taxonomy (NCBI): domain Eukaryota; kingdom Metazoa; phylum Arthropoda; class Insecta; order Lepidoptera; family Gelechiidae; genus Pectinophora; species Pectinophora gossypiella. The sequence continues at coordinate 10,639,442 of NC_065407.1, forward strand.
GAAAATTCCACTTGATATTAACTCAGAATCATGGTCTGAATCATCCCTCTGAGTATTCGTTACGATGTCACTAACACCCTGTATAAACCCAACTTAAAACTAAAATAACGGCCTCCGTGGTCCAGTGTGCTCACGATCCGGAGGTCCCGGGTTCGAATCCCGGTGGGGACAAATCACAAAAATCACTTTGTGATCCCTAGTTGGGTTAGGACATTACAGGCTGATCACCTGTTTGTCCAAAAGTAAGATGATCCGTGCTTCGGAAGGCACGTTAAGCCGTTGGTCCCGGTTACTATTTATTGATGTAAGTTAGTAGTCGTTACATAAGCCATCTCTGGGGCCTATGGCGGCTCAGTAATAACCCTGACATCAGGGTTGATGGGGTTGGTAATCCACCTCACAATCCACACGATAGAAGAGAAGAAAACGAAGGTTTTATTTAAAAAATGTCTCACAGACCTCTATATATATATATATATATATATATATATATATATATATATATAGACCTCTATATATTATATAGACCTCTATATATATATATATATATAGAGGTCTGTGAGACATTTTTTAAATAAAACCTTCGTTTTCTTCTCTTCTATCGTTAGTTTATTATATATATATATATATATTTACAAAGGTGGTGCGTCTCGTTAGAGTGGACAACAATACGTCATAATAACGGTCGCCCGCCTCAGTTGTCGTGTATTGTGCAGCTTCATCCAATTAACATGAAACATGTCAGGCACATTGATGCGGCTGACGACCTGTCGGTATCTGCATGCCTTTTGTTTACACCGAGAGGTGGTCATATTTGGTGAAATATTATGACTACTCGTGGAAATGTTATGATATGACGACTCGTCGTATGTAAAAAGAAATACTTTTAGATAACTTTTTTCTTATTGTTCTTTTTTCTTATATCTTATTTATAGGTAATAATTATATTATATTGTTTATGTAAACAACCTATATACGTCCCACTGCTGGGCACAGGCCTCCCCTCAATCAACCGGAGGGGGTATGGAGCATACTCCACTACGCTGCTCCAATGCGGGTTGGTGGAGGTGTTTTAACGGCTAATAGCTGGGACCAACAGCTTAACAAGCACGGAATCATCTTCCTTTTACGGACAATCAGGTGATTCAAGCCTGAAAGTCCTTACCAAATAAAGGACAGTCTCACAAAGTATTTTCGACAATGTCCCCATCGGGAATCGATCGTCCTCCAAATCGTGAGCCTAACGCTCTAACCCCTAGACCACGGAGGTTGTTAACCACTATGACTACTCGTGGAAATGTTACGATATGACCACTCGTCGTAAATTTGTAGAATGAAATATTTTAGATAACTTTTTTCTTATTGTAGGAACGTTATGTAATATTTTACAATGAAACATATTTGATTTATGCTTTCATTCACAACAGCATCACATCTTAGGCTGTTGTGGGTGAGGGCGTGAATTAAATATATTTTTTTATCAGTTTTAGTCAGTCTTGATCGATGGGTACTTGGCATAACAAATTTTGTTAAAAGCCCTTAAGTAAATAAAAGACCGAAAAAAAATAAACAGGTTGGTATCTATACCTTGAATTACCTACTTGAAGTATACACATTGAATGGCGGACTTTCCAGGCTACGTTCCCCGAAAACAACATAGATGGCGTTGTACATATTTAACGTGAAACTTGCCTATTGTCTCATTGCTCGGGTACATAATTATTCAAAAATATAATGTAATGGCAGATGCACGAATAAAAATATTTGTTGCTTGATATTTGGATCCGATACATACATAAACATAAACTCACGCCCGTAATCCCTAATGGGGTGGGCAGAGCCACAAGTAATCAAAGACAACTTGCAGCCACTGTTGATACGATGTCGTAAGCTGGATATGATGAACCTTATGGTGATAAGGGATCAGCCTATCGCCCATAACATTAGTCCATCATGTTAGAGGATACAATCCCTCTGTCGGTTTTTACGACATGCCCGGGAAGACAAGCAGCTGAACGTTTTCTATGTTTTTTATTTGCTCCCAGAACAGCATAGAGCGATTGTTACTTGATATTTGAATCCGATATTATATCGAATTATGTTGTTACCTATATTGTTTCTCCTTGTTTTGATCAGAATAATAATGAGTGGAAGATGTATTGTGCCCGGATGTAATAACAAGCCTCGTCATTTATAGCCAGAAACAAAGGTAAAAGATGCGTAATGTCTGTTATCCATGAAATTATAAGGTTAAACAAAGGCATCTGTATTCTTTTGGAAAATCCTTCATTAGTTAATGTTATTCAATATTTGAAATAGATTATTCTGAATTCATCAAAATTGTTAGGATTAAAATCATCGTTGCCCAGTGTCAACAAGTATTTGTTACAATGTCGCTTAACTTGTATTTTTTCTTTTTTTTTAATCTGATTTATTGTAGATTTGCGTCAGATGTCATGAAATATTTGGCCGGAAACTTGTCACAGAGTAACCCAATAACACTTCAATAAAACACTAAAAGTAATAGACTCCAGAAACAAAACTCGCAACCCCTACAAATTCCCTCCCCAAACAACTATATTGACAAGGCAACTTTCAATACCTAATTACATATACTCACGTGGGGCATAGCAAAAATTGTCTGGGTAACGACCTCCGGAACAAATCATGCGTCTATGAGCAATCCTCTTATACTAAGCCTGCCCCCCTCGTTCCGAGGGTCCAATAGAGATATGATAGACGTTATTAATTAGACGTCGTTACGTCTTATGCCATTTCATTGTGTGTGGAAAAACTCGCGCCGTTTCCCCTTCGAGGTATTTCGGGCGCAGGGGGCCGTGAGGAAACGGAAAATCTGTTGTCAGTTAAACCTTTAGGAGCATTTTCCCAGAAATATTTATAAATCGCTGTGTAATCGGAAAAGCGACTAAATTTCATTAAACAATCCACGTGAAGTATTTTTACAATCATTATCATTAATATAAAATAAAATAAATAAATAAATAAAATTATAATTATGTACTCACTTGATAAAAGGACGATTTTGATTAAGTCTGATACCCACGCCTATTTCCCACCGGGGTAAGCAGAGACTATGAAATTACATTTGCTTCGATCTTGACATACTTCTCTTCGCTTCCACCACATTCATCAATCGTTTCACACACGCGCGTCGGTTCAGAGTAAACCGTACCGACCTAAATCCGATAAAATCAATACAAAACATTTTATTTTTAATCTTGGAAAATCTTCTTACCTCACGCAGGTTTCCTCTTACGTACGCTTTATATATTTCAAGATCTCAAGTTTCTCATAACCCCCCTCTCACACCCCCCACCGTGTAGGTACGTAGTCGCTCCCCCAGACGCCTCTACGTTTACATCAAGTAAGGTCATTTTACACTGGTGATAACTGGCATCGCTTTGTGAAAATCTATATAACCGTAAATGAGTTTTATCAGGTTACAAAATCAATTATAAACGTGGAGCGACGCGAAATTTCATATCACTATTCTTTTTTTCTCCCCCAACGCATCTTCATAAATCCGAACATAATAACTAATTTAATCGAATCAATACTCCCTTCTGGACAACTGACAGACGATAAAATCCATAAAACTCATCGCCATAGAGTTTCCCCTGCCCCCCGGGTCCCCCATAGCAACCACGTGCTATGGAAAGTATAGGATCACTTAGGCGCATAAAATCTCTCCCTCCCCTTGTAACGCGTAATGGATCCACACCAGTTGTCAAAATACCAGAACAATAATAGAGGGAACCGGAAAATTATGAGAAATGCGACTTGATTATCGTTTCCCTATTCCTCTCGATTATTTTCCTCAGTCGTTGAAATGCCCCTGTCTATAATTACACTGTATTTTTTTTTTAAAATGCGTTCGAAATACACAAGAACAGTGTTCTAGGGGTACGCTTAAATATAGAGAAGAAAAGAGAAAAACACTGTTATTAATGATAATAACAGTGTGCGTTCAAAACTAGACTTGACAATATTGAATTGTCCGCCCATTAAAAGCCCTACGGATAGTTGTCCAAACAAAGGGACAAGTTTGATGCATCGCCGCACTATCGTAATTGTATCCAAAACTAATTATTCGCTTCCGCTAGATTTACTTGCCAATTTGTTGTCAGCTGTTGCAATTACAGTGGCAGGCAACCAGACGGTGAATTGAATTTTGTTTTAAAACCTGCGTATCGGAGCTGAATTTAAGTCTACTGTTACGCGCCATTTCGTACGTAATTTGATATTCGGATGACAAATTAGTTGACGAACGGTGCTCGGGAGGTGAAATTACAGGGGCCGCAGCCCGGCCGCGCGCCGCGCCGCGTCAGACGAGACGCTTGTAGCTCGCGCCGTGGTCTCGCGCGGCACAGCTAGGACAGAAACGCCACTGATTTGAAACTAATTAGTGCTTTCGCCGTGAAAGTGGACATAAAATTTCAATATGCAATTCAGGATGCCGAAGAGTAGATTAAGTAGGAAAAATAAAAACTGAAACCCGACAACGGAATAATCACGGTCTAAAAAATATGAAACAAGAAAATAGGTATATAATATCTCTGAAATCCTTCCGAATAGTGATGTTTACAAAATAGATTGGCATACGACCACGGCTATCTTAATTTCAACGAGGAGAAAGTGGAAGAAGCAGAATTAGTGGGAAAGTCAGAGATACATCCATCCCAAGATGAACTAAGTATCCGCACCTCACCGAGCTTACTGATGCATTTTTGCATAGCAGAATCTTTCAAATCGTAAAATAACATAAACATACGTGGACAGTCTCGAAACGCACAGTGTTTACCTACGTCACGCACAACCTACTTTCAGGCTGCGTGACTATTTCACTTACTTAGTACTTAATAATATTTTGTGTAATAACTAATCTCAACGTAAGCGATACTCTACCTTAATTCTATCTTGTAAACTGAATAACTGAGTAATTATCATCTTATATTGCACTCGCATCTTTCATTATCTTACCTTACCAACTATAATAAGAGAAGTGGGTGTTCAGACTAAACTAAGAACGGGCTCCTACAATACGTACACGTACGCCTATACATCTCCCACATTCCCATAACAGGACATAAGCCCTAAAATAGTACTCTTTTTGTGGAGTATTTGATAGTAATCATCGTTTCAAGCAGTCTCTATGTAATAGGACTGGTTGATGAGCAGGTAAATTCGCCAACATCGTATGTAAAAATAACAGGGTCCAGACAGACTTTTAGTCGATAGCAACAACATGGTTCACTATGGTTCACTATTCTACCCTTTAATCGATAATTCAATTGCAGAGTATTAATAAATGTATACCTCTTTTATAATGAGGTAAATATTATTAAACTTCAAGTTCTGCCTGTAATCCAGGTCGATGAACAATCCTAACTTCTTCAGTAATCTGAACTCATTTGTGTGCGTCAAGCTAGCGGCCTCAAAAAAAAAATGGGCACGAAAAAATAATTTGACCATACCAAAAAATAGTACTCTTATTGAAAAAAATAGTACCTGTTGTAAAAAAATTAGTACCATCACGGTTCCGGATTTATAGCCATGTTTTATTGCACTTGCTAGCTTGACGGTGAGCGAAATTTGGCGAGAGTTAACGACAAGGTCTTTCGCTTTGATTTAAACGCCAAAAAATAGTACCGAAATAGTACTCACCCCCTGCAAAATACCGAAAGTAGTACTTCAACGGTTCCAAAGTTATAAAGGCAGTTCTTTGATCCCGCTAGCTTGACGTTTTGAAAATACCTATTATCTGGGGAACGCTTGCATACTTCAGTATGTAACTAATGTCAATAAACTCGTATGAAATAGTACTCCCTACCATCATAATTTTGATCCGATTCTCTTTGTAGAAATGTTAAAAAATCATCATAACCTATGCCATACATTTGTTGTTGATACAGTCACGTAGACAATTACATAACCTCACAATTTATTCGTAAGTATTGCCATTTTGGAGGTCTACCCTACCATTTCTTTGCACTTCAGAGTGCTGCTATTACAAAAAATTCCTATTGCATACACCCATATGCACTAATTTTAATAGAAAATGGCTGCATGGGTCTAGTTTTTATCGAAAACAATCTGTGATTTTAATACATCATAATACATTTTTAATCTGCTGTTTTATTTTATAATTTATACCTTCATGTTGAATTTGTTACGGATCGAAGTGTTTGTTAATAAACAATTTGCAGTATTTGTAGAATAACTCAAAGAGTTTCAACAATGATATTACTTTCTTCTGACAACCCACGCACTTCACCAATTTTTACCCAAAAATGGGGAAAAATACTAAAATCTGACAACATTCTTGACCATGTGTAATAATTTTGTTCGCGACTGTACTTGTCTTGATAAATGTATGACATAGGTTATAATGACTTTTTGACATATTTCTACAAAGAGAATCAGGTCCAAATTATGATGGTAGGGAGTACTATTTCATACGAGTTTATTGACATTAGTTACAAACTGAAGTATGCAAGCATTCCCCAGATAATAGGTATTTTCAAAACGTCAAGCTAGCGGGATCAAAGAACTACCTTTATAACTTTGGAACCGTTGAAGTACTACTTTCGGTATTTTGCAGGGGGTGAGTACTATTTCGGTACTATTTTTTGGCGTTTAAATCAAAGCGAAAGACCTTGTCGTTAACTCTCGCCAAATTTCGCTCACCGTCAAGCTAGCAAGTGCAATAAAACATGGCTATAAATCCAGAACCGTGATGGTACTAATTTTTTTACAACAGGTACTATTTTTTTCAATAAGAGTACTATTTTTTGGTATGGTCAAATTATTTTTTCGTGCCCATTTTTTTTTGAGGCCGCTAGCTTGACGCACACACTCATTTGAGTTCTTTACAAACTTAGTTTCCGTAGTAAGCAACTTAAATAGGTGCTACAACTCCTGGGTATAAAAAAAAACTATATTACACAAGACTATATTTTCGAACAAATTTTTTTGATATATTTAAAAAACAATATAATAATAACATGTGGGATATCGAATTAAAAGGGATATTTTATGTGTCTTCAATCCTTTTATTACAAAACAATGCACCTTGACACACTGACACCAATACAATCATAGACCACCTCTTATATTAAAAAAAAACTACCTTACCATAAACAACTATTCATTAACCTTCCATAGTATTCTTTCTTACTATCTTATCGATCTTACGTTCCGTTCTACTCACTTTCCTACATAATGCAAACAAATGTCAAATAGCACTATTGCTTTTTAGATGAATTGCTCCAATGTGGCCGTTTTTACCCCTCTGGTCTTCATAAGGTTTATCACTTATACTTTTTAAATTATAAACGAAAGGGTTACAACTTTTTTATAGAATATAATTAAAAAATAAATTATTAACACATAGAGCCTTCAAAGGTTCAAGGGATAAGTAATTAAAAATAACCATAGAATGTTTAAATTTTTAAAACGCTTCTCGCTTCCGCTTCAAACTTGGCCGACCCCTGTAAGTTGTCTACTCTAATTATGGTTTCCTTTTAACACACCCCATTTTGATTGTAGAGCTCTAAAGATTAGAGAAACATCGCTAATTTCCTGTTTCAAAATGTTCTTTTAGCAGCTATCTATATAAACATCACGGGTTCGGTAGGGATTAATGTCAGGGCACAGTACAGCCTGTAATTAAAATGCGTTTCAGGGTTGAAACAACTTATTTCAGCCTTTTGTACGATAACGCATAAGTTGGCAATATTAAACGCGCCGCTACGTTTTGTGGAAGCACAAAAATACTACTTCATACAGATTCTGACATCAGACATGTGTGTGTATAGACGATCACAATCATCATCATCATCTCTAGCGTTATCACGTCTCTCACATGATCTGCTTCCCTAACTTAAAGATTTGATAGGTCCGGTTTTTAACAGAAGCGACTGCTTGTCTGACCTTCCAACACAGGGAGAAAGGGAAAACCAGCCCAATACATTGGGGCATATACCTCCGAAACGCATTTCTCGCATTTTTCATTGTAGGCATTCAACCTAACAGAGTAAAGTGGTAAAACGTTGTACATACCTACACAAACTCATACCCATAATCTAAGATAATGACTTCCGTGTTCCATTGGTTGAGCGTTGGGCTCACGATCCGGAAGTCCCGGGTTCGAATCCCGATGAGAACATACCACAAAAATTACTTTGTAATCCCTTGCTTGGTTAGGACGTTACAGACTGATCACTTGATTATCCGAAAGTATGATAATCCGCCGTCTGAGTTAAGCCGCCGTTAGTCCCGGTTACTATTTACTAATATAAGTACGTAGACGTTACATGAGCCATGTCAGGGGCCGTTGGCGGCTCAATAGTAACCCTGACACCAGGTTTTATGAGGTTGGTAATCCACCTCACAACCCACACGTTAGAAGAAGATCTCATCATCATCATCAGCCCATTAACGTCCCCACTGCTGGGGCACGGGCCTTCCCTATGGATGGATAGGGAGATCGGGCCTTAAACCATCACGCGGGCCCAGTGCGGATTGATGGTTATTAACGACTGCTAATGCAGCTGGGACCAACGGCTTAACGTGCCTTCCGAAGCACGGAGGAGCTCGAGATGAAAGCTTTTTTTGTGGTCACCCATCCTATGACCGGCCTTTGCGAAAGTTGCTTTACTTCAACAATCGCAGACCGAGCGCGTTAACCGCTGCGCCACTGAGCTCCTCAGAAGAAGATCTATGATGAGTTAATCAGATCCACAAGTTAACAGAAGAAAACTTGCAAATACTTTTGTAAGTTGTGAGTACAACTTAGAATCTGCTCTGTCTTCAAAATAGATTCAATATAATACCATATAATAAGATGTAATGCTACATATAACAACTCTCCGCTCCCCACCAGCGGCTGATCTAGGTTTACCTCACCCCCTCGGTCTTACGTTTATTTTCGTACTCTATGTCGTCAGACGTCACACACACACACACACACACACACACAGTTGCAGTATTATGATAACGTCAATGTGTAGTGTCTGTGTAAAACGAGGTTTTTTGTAGGAAGGGTGTAATAATACTAGATCTTCAAATACTTAAGAGAACTGAACTGTGACGATGATGAAGTATAAAAAAGTTGCGAAAATAATATATATATTTTTTAAATTTACGATTACAACTTAGCGTCAGACAACAAACTTTACCCTTTAAAACCATTAACACTCCACTCTGAAGAAAGATGAACCAGTACAATGCGGGTTTGAGTAGATATAACATTGAAATTGTAAACAAAAGCCGTCTACAACGACTTAGTTCCCAACCCCGCCGGTAATTGGAAGAATATAATTACTGTTTGCTTGTAAAGCCATCATCTTATCATCTCAGAAAGGTATTAGTGAAAAAGACGTCGGACTGCGCCCCTACTTGCGGGATACAACCAGCCAGCGACGCGGATGGTTATTAATATCTTTAGACGCGGGAAATAAGCGCAGGCTCAAAGGGTAGACATCAAAACACAGCAATTATGAGATCGGGTAATTACGTTTATAATCTTCATGTTTTAGGATTACATTGGAAAATTGCCTGAAGCGCCAACCAAGACAACGGGAAAGTTCAGTTTTTAGTAATTAGCTTATTTTAGATTAGAATTCATTATATCTAGCATAGCAGAGATATCTATGAAAAAGCGAATGAAGCTGCCATAAAGCTCAGTCCGCAAAGTCGGTGTCACACCTATCTCATGCCGAGCTTGTGATGTAATGCCTACAGTACACTGAAAGCATTTGTTTCTGTTACAGGCAATGTACTGTATCGCACGGTTACCACTTTTGCAATAAATATCCACGTTGCAAAAGATACGGGATGGAGCGCACTTTTCCATATTTCACCAGTTTTTGAACACGTTTACAATCTATGCCAGTAACGTCCTATTTACGAGTGTATAAACTTATATTGCGACAGAAAACGTCGGTTACGGTTGTAAACACTGCTTTATAGGCCTAAGAACAAAAACATCGCTTGATAACTTGTTGTCTTGACGGATTTCTATGTAATCTGATTTTTGATAAATTGTTTCGCAGCCATCCCCTTCTGTGTGTATTAGGCGCAATCTCGAAATATTTTCGGGAAAAGATTTAAGTTTTAAGTAATTACATTAGATTTTCACAGTGACTTTGTAATACAGCTGGCGACACGGCTGAAAATACATAATCCCGAAAAAAATTAGTAATGAAAAAGCGAAACTGGATTAAAAAGAGTACACCTTTGTTAACGCTTAGGCTAAACAAAATTTCGAATTCATAAAAACAGTTTCATATTATGTCGCAGTGTGCTGTCGAAAGCCAGCATTCTCTTTGTCAAGCTTTGACTCACTTTCATGCCATAAAAAAACTTGGTGCAAAAGTGCGCGTACATTTATGAAGGCTGAAAGAACAATTTCGTTAGGTGCCCGTCGGAAAATTCGCTGACTTCAAAGGGCATTTTAACAACGCCCTCTTTCCCTCTTTGTTGACTCTGAAAAAAGTATTTAAAACAAAAATTATTTTTTTCACTGGCGTTGCAGTTGTAAAAGCAATTTTAATGAAAGAAATTCTCTTGGGTATGATCTTGTGAAATCGCTGAGTGAACTGTGTTATGTAGGCAAGTAGGTAAGCTCGGTGATACTCGGGTACTCATAGTTCAATATGGCAATGGGTATACCTCCGACTGCCGCAATCGGGAATAAAGTTTTTAGCTTTTTATTTATTTTAATAAGAAGGTACCTATAAAAGTTTGTGACAACTTTTCTCTTTGACTCTTTCAAAACCATCACACATCAAATATATCATTTAACAAATTAGCGTAGGTATAACCCGTCAGGTTTAGTGCGATCTACACGACGCGACGTATGGAATAGAACGATCAACTTTAGATAAATTGAGTCAACAGATCCAATTTATTTATTTGAAGCACTTTACCGACGTCGCTACAGCTTTATTTTATTCAACACAGATTATGAAAAGATTAGAATGTCCACAGGGAAATTTAATCTTTGAACTGTGACTGAAAAATGTATTTAAATATATACCTACATTAGGGAATTGGCACACAAAAGTGATAAGTTACTTCTCACTTTTTACAAATAACCTTTTTTTTAAGTTGTCTGTCGACAATTTCACAATGAGACACTTTAAAAGATCCAAAGAATTGATATAATAACATAAATGTAATATAGAGAAGTTCAATGCCCCTTATCCGATTTCAAACATAGAAAATTTAAAACTTGCTATAAAATTCAATAAATTGAAATTGAAAACAAAGAAAGTGAAGTTGGTTTCTTGGATTCTGTTTGCATAAAATAATAATACATATATACGTATAGGTAAATTGTTGTCTAGAAGCAGTATATAGTTTGAAGTTTATTTCATTTGTGCTCTCTAGTAGAGTCGAAGTGAACGAGATTTTTTGACTTGGCGTATTTATTCGGCAAAAACTTTAAATTGCCTTCGACCCAGTTGGAACGCCTATTGAACCAATTCGACGATTGCCCCCGTCCGAAGCTCTAAACTCTCTCATCTTGCTTATTTATTTGTGTCTAAAACTCATGTTGACCCAATTTATATTTCACTCAGCAAAGTGGTTGGAAGTTGTAGAACTTGAGTTATCGACAACAATTCAATAATATAGTGTTATAATTGGTATTAGTATACTTTATTCTAAATCTTACACGTAAAAATCCTGTCTTGGGTTATGAAACTGCTGACGTAAGATCTACACCGCAATTTATCAGGATATCTTTTGGATCGTTTTTTTTTCTTTATCCTTTGCCTTCTCAAAGCACAAGTAAGTTACATTATCAACCAAGCAGATCAGTATACCTGTTCCCCTCACCAAACGGAGACAATTTTACTTTATAGCCTCCGCTGGGACCCCGACCTTATCATACTACCCTAAACTGTGACGAGAAAGTACCCAGGTTTAAGCCAATGAAAAAAATATGATATTAAATGTAAAAAAAAATCACAAAAATTGTTATTCTAAATAAAGAGTGTTGAAAATGTGCCCGTAAACACAAGTGTATTCGAACGCCTCTAAAAAGTTGACGAGCAAAAGCACCGCGACGCGAGATTAAAATAGGACAGGAGAGTAAAATTTTAAATCTGGAAAAACTGATGGCGCATTTAAAAAATAAATATCAGCGATAGCGAAAACCGGTGCAATAAAAGAATAGTTCTCCTCGTACCGGCAGATCGGTATTTCCATACCAAACAAAACGTGGTAAGGCGAAACCTCGGCGGATAAGTATTCTTTTAATTTATTTGGAAATAGGGATTCAACCCCAGAGGCAGGGAACGATGGATGTCTAAAATTCAAGGGTTTCTTTATCCGAATGTTCAAATGAAATTACTTCTGATGGCTTTTTACTTCGGGATTTCTACTTCAGTATTTTCTTTTGCAGTGTTTTGGTCGTCATAGAGACTAATCTTAACACAGCACTCTGTCAGTTAACTAAAGTAGTAGGCAGCTAGCTAATGCTCTTCTATTAAATTACTAAAAATAGTTGCCGGGGGGTGATTTAAAGAAAAATGTGTAGTTAGAAAGATGATGTATGAATATATGAAGTATATATTTAGAAAGTAGGTGACCAACAATAATAATACCCTACCAAACAGTGGCATTAGTAATTACATGTTACAAGTGTCAATATTTATTTCACAGTTATATTTTACAATTCCTCTACTTTTTGTGATAAACGTAATTTACACGTACTTGTAACTTGTAGCTTGTGGACTTGTAAGTTTTGATAAACACGGCACTGGTCTTTGGTCGGTTACCGGTGGCTATGGTCGGTGTCCCGTTTCCGCCGATTAAGTTCTGAAGCTTCATTAGGTATACCTAATGAAATCAAACATGAAAGGCAAAAAAATCATTCTCTAAATTTATAATGTATTTTTTTTGAAAACACTTAACTTAAAATACTATATTTCTATAGAAAATTAAAAATCAAATCATTACATTCGTTCAATACTGTCGTTGCAAAATAACACATAATTATAAAAGAAATCAACAGGAATAAATTGCACGTAGCTACCAAAATTCAAGTCCGTAAAAATAATGTTCTGAAGATTTAATGTGAGTGAATGTTCTTTTACATAATAGTGTACTTTAGATTAAGTACCTATTTATTACCTACTTACTAAGGAAAATGCACGTATTTATTTGAAAGCACTTTACTTCTTTAACTCTAGGTACCTACGTTTCCCTGCATGGAATATCGATACCCGCCTTCATGGTTGAACCGCAGCAATTTAGTTTGCCGCTATTGTTAGCATATCTAAGGCTTTGCATGTCTAGCAGTTTCCAGAAGGTATCCTACAAGAGGAGCATTTCTAAGGTTATCGTGGTTTCCAGTCCACAAGTTCCTAGTGTTTGCAATATACAGGCGACGTTCAAACGGTGGAGGACGCAGTCTGGCTTCAGTAGTCGTATGCGGTTGCCATGTGTTGTTGTATGTTGTGTAATAACGTTCAATGGTACGCGAATGGTATGTAATTTCTAAAGTTTACAAGAGTCCCACAAGTACCTCTAAATTAAAACTACTTAACTATTTTATCAACTAACAAACCTAACTTCTTCTTTTGTCGTGTGGGTTGTGGCTACTTAGCAATAAGGCCGCCTATTGTACTAATTCTATTTCTCTTTTGTTTTGTATTTTGTTTTTTCCTGTTTGTGCAATAAAGTATTTGTTATGTTATGTTATGTTATGTTATGTTGTGGGTGGGTCGACGAGCGACCACACCAACACTGGTGACAGGAATATTATTGAACCTCCAGGGGGAGAGGACATGCCAGAGATGGCATGTCTCATACAGTAACGACTACTGTTAGATATAAAAAAAACCGATCTACCTAATGTCGACTGACATGTAACACTTCACGACACTATGTTAATGAACGTCACAATACCAGCTTATGTCACAGAATAAATAATAATACTCCCCACTCCCCACCAGCGTATGAACTAGGTTTACCTCACCCCCCCCCCCCCCCCCCCTCGAAAAAAGTTGAGACTTGAATCGTATGGTGTCAGACGTCAAACACTCGGATGCGCGTTTACATTAATGTCAATGTGTAGTGTCGGTGTAAAACGTGAATGTTTGCATGAATTGTCCGGGGTGTGCTTGGAGACAATCGAAAAATATTATTTTATTATTATAGGTATTCTCTTTTTTTTGTATTTTTTTTTTCTTCTTTGTATTTTCCATTATTAAAGCATTATTTGATAACTATTGTATACGAATAAAGCGAGCCTGCTTCGTGCAACGCCATCTAGTTGTGAGTAGAAATTCCATCTAAAAGGAGTTTCAAAATTATTTCTTAGTAGCCCAGTCATTTTAGGGGTTTCACCTCGGAATGAGAGATAATAAGCTATAAATTGGTATGGACCTTTGTTTTGTCGTTTTAAATGTTATCTCAAAAGTCACAAATGATACCGTGTCCGCGTCTTAAGATATTGAAGGTCAAAGGTCATAAAAATTGTTTTTTTGTGAATATCTCGCTTCCTATTGCTTAAATGATATTTTTACCTATAATAAAAGTTGTAGAGTATAACATTTTCTACAATTTTCGTTTCATGTTTTTTTTGATACGATCAACCGTTTTTGAGGTAGAGCGCGAAGAGTGCGCAGCGCACAGTTATAAATGGTCCAATGCAAGGTCAAGCGTGAGTTACGCTTATCAGTACGTGATATAAAGTCTATTATTTATTAAATTATTATAATTATTAAACAATGGCCATTATTTATATTTTTGTTGATATTTTATTAAAATCAGTAACTTAATTATTTATATTTAACTATTCAACTATAATATATTATTAATTCTGGAATATATATTTTCAGTTAAAACGTCATTACATACGTTTTCTTCAAAACGTGTAATTTTTTCAATGCTTATATACCTGGATATACTTGTCCCTACCCTATGACCTTCTCTATTGACCTTCTCATCATCGAGACAGCTATTGCATTATCAGAACATCAAAAGACTGCCGTCATCATAGGAGAAGATATTGATTTGCTCGTAATTTTAATTGGGCGTACTCAATCACATCAACAGGAAATTTTCTTTAAAAAAGTTGGGAAAGGCAATGTTAAGACACAAATATACTCTTCCAAAAGTTTTGACCAATATCCGCGTACTAAAAAACACATTCTATTTTTACACGCATTTAGTGGCTGTGACACGACTTCTGCGCTGTTTAAAAAAGGAAAAAAAACTGTTACCAGAGCATTGGAGAAAATTCCCAATTTGGATAAACTGGTGGAAGTATTTCAACAAGAAAACTGCCCGGTACAAACATTTTTTGAAAATGGAGTACGCATCTTGTTGGCATTATATAATGCTCCAAAATCTGAGGACAACATTGATCATTTTCGCTACACGCAATTCATTAAGTTAACGAAACTAAATAAACCTGTACAATTGTCAACACTTCCACCAACAAGTGTAGCATCAATATATAAATCGCGTCTACTACCAGATTCAAACGTGGTTAGGGAATGACTTAGAACCTCAAGAATGGGGCTGGATGCTTGAAAATGGAATCCTGGAGCCCATAAGAACGTTATTACCTCCAGCACCAACCGAACTACTAAATACAATATTTTGCAATTGCAAAAATGGTTGTGGTTCCCGCTGTGGATGTCGAAAATCAGAGCTACTATGTTCTTTAGCTTGTGGCCAGTGCAATGGACAAGCTTGCCTGAACGCTGCACAATATCCAAGTAATCCCGATGAAGAAAACGCATACGATCCTGAAATTCTGGAGGGTTTGGAGATGAATATGACCGATAATGAGGATGATGACAATGAATTGAACGTTTTCGAGCGACAACAAGAAGAAGACGACGAAGAAGATGAAGATAACTAGCTTCTATTCACAATTTTATTATAATTAAAACCAATAAAAATTCTTATGATATTTAAACTGACATTTCAACAAATGTATAGTATGGCATATTTAATGATAAATAAAGATATACATAAAATATATCCCCTTATTGCCTTTTTAACTGAAAATATATATTCCAGAATTAATAATATATTATAGTTGAATAGTTAAATATAAATAATTAAGTTACTGACTTTAATAAAATATCAACAATTAATAATTAGCACATAAATAATGGCCATTGTTTAATAATTATAATAATTTAATAAATAATAGACTTTATATCACGTACTGATAAGCGTAACTCACGCTTGACCTTGCATTGGACCATTTATAACTGTGCGCTGCGCACTCTTCGCGCTCTACCTCAAAAACGGTTGATCGTATCAAAAAAAACATGAAACGAAAATTGTAGAAAATTTTATACTCTACAACTTTTATTATAGGTAAAAATATCATTTAAGCAATAGGAAGCGAGATATTCACAAAAAACCAAATTTTATGACCTTTGACCTTCAATATCTTAAGACGCGGACACGGTATCATTTGTGACTTTTGAGACAACATTTAAAACGACAAAACAAAGGTCCATACCAATTTATAGCTTATTATCTCTCATTCCGAGGTTGACCCCTTTTTTTACCTAATATGACTGGGCTATTAGATGTCTTATTGAATTATAACCACGTATTGGAACTGTACTTCGTTCTGTTTAATACTACATACTTACATTTACTTATAATAATAATAAAATACTTTATTGCACACAAATTTACAAGACATTTACAGGGGAAACTTCTTTTAAGATGGGCAAAGGCCTTATAGCTAAGAGCGATCTCTTCCAGATAACCTTCGACAGAAGACGTAATACACTTGTACAACAGCAGTGTAACGCGCAACAATAAGTAAAATAAAGAATGCCAATTTTGCATATATAGATATCAACTTAATGACAAATATTATACACACAAAAACAAAATACAATACAGGTTAATATTATATACAGGTGTTAGTGACATCATAACGAAAACTTTGAGGCATGATTCAGACCATAATTCTGAGTTGATATCAAGTGGAATTTTCTCGCAAAAGTATGGAACATTTTCATGAATTTTCCGACTGAAAATTCCACTTGATATCAACTCAGAATCATGGTTTGGACCATCCTGCTCAGTATTCATTACGGTGTCACTAACACCCATACCTACTTGTATGGCTACCTGTATGTACTTGTACGGGGTGTAAGTGACATCATAACGAATACTGAGAGTAATGATTCAGCTCATTATTCTGAGTTAATATCAAGTGGAACTTTCCATCGCAAAAATATAGAATTGAAGATAATTAAAAAAAAAACTAAAAAAAATCGGGCTAACACCCTGTATAAATATGTTATAAATGCAACACAATTCTATGTGACATACTAAAAAACTAAACAAAAATATAATACCAAGAACAACAAATTAAAATATTTGCGCAACAACCGCTTAGTGATTATGTGAACCTAGCCGTACAAACAATTATAATTAAAAAGCCAGCTGTATTGTTCGTGGTATTGGGAATATTGTTAGGATATCGGTGATCAATAACGAGCCGAGACGAGGGTCGGTAATGAGACGGAGGCGTTGGCGCGTGCAGCGTAGCCAGCCGTGTGAATTTTGTGGGCTCGTACGTGCACCCAAATACCTATGGTTGTTATGTTCCCTATCATCTCTCTCTTTATTAAAGAGCTGCGCTCTTTTCGGTGGAGTAATCGCCATTCCTCTCTTCCCCCCGCTAAAACCTTCACCTCCTGATACGACACGACCTGACCTTCTCTTTTATTTGTTTCATAAATGTTCTCCTAGGTCTACCCCTTCCTCTCTTCCCTTCGATTTTTCCTTCTATGATGTTTGTTCCCTATCATATTTGCCCGAAAATAACATTTGATTCCATTTTATCCGTCCGTTCCGTGGTCTGGTGGTTAGAGCAGCTACTGTCGAAAAGCACTTTGTGACACTGTTCTTTGTTTGGCTAGGACATTGCAGGGTGAATCACCTGGTTGTCCGAAGAATTAAGACGATTCCGTCCTTCGGAAGGCACGTTAAGCCGTTGGTGCCGAGCTACTATCCCAAATGCCTACCAACCCGCACTGCAGCAGCGTGGTAGAGTATGCTCCGTTACCCCTGCGGATGATAGAGGACCACGTATATATTCCCTTCTCTTCTATCGTGTGGGTTGTGAGGTGAATTACCAACCTCATTAACCCTGGTGTCAGGGTTATTATTGAGCCGCCAAAGGCCCCTGACATGGATCATGTAACGACTACTGACTTACATCAGTAAGTAGTAACCGGGACCAACGGCTTAACGTGCCTTCCGAAGCACGAATCATCTTACTTTTTGGACAATCAGGTGAGCCTGTAATGTCCTAAGAAAACTAGGAATCACAAAGTGATTTTTGTGATATGTCCCCACCGGGATTCGAACCCGGTACCTCCGGATCGTGAGCCCAACGCTCAACCACTGGACCACGGAGGCCGTTGATATTGATATAACTGACGTATATATTGATATAATTAATTGATTACCTTTTAAATGCATGAGTAGGTAACCCATTCGTGACAATCATATGGGCTAAGGATTCATTTAGCTATCGCTTCCTGCATTGGTTCATTATACATTTAAAGGATAGTTTGTATGCAACCTATCTGTGGGAAATTCGTGTAGGTTCCAAAATGCACATCGAATACCAACTACGTACCTATATGTACCTAGAACCAAATGTTTTAATCCTTAAATTCTGAATTGAAACCTCGTGTAAACGCATATACGATTCCAAAAATATTTCATTAAAACTGTTAAAATATGCCTTCTTTAAACTGTTAAAACATACCTAATAAAGATCTCACTTTTCAGTATCACACAACCATTATTCAAAACGTTAGCAGCAACATCAACAGCGATAAATATGAAATTAAAAGGTAGACATAAATAGACAGAGACGTAGACGGAGGGCGAAGGAAATTCTAATCAACTTTTTGTAAAACGCAACTGTTGAAAATTATGACATACGTCAGAAGTGGAGGTGCCGACGGTATGTTCAAGTGCTTGAATAATATTCGGTTTAAATCCGTCTGACGAGTACCAGGGGCTAGTAATAGCAACTAGGTACCTATTTAAATTTAGTTTAGGAGATTAATTAAACCGAGAGACAGCGGACGTGCGCTCTGTCACACCCGTCAATGGCAGCCGCCGCTGTGTTTTATTCTCGCACTACCACCATCAATGGGAGACGCAATCAAATTTGCCAAATGACGCTCACACTAAATTGGTGAAGAGTGATTGATTGAAACGCTTCGCAGCTAAAGCATTTTACACTGGAAATAATTGAATCTGAATATTTAGAGCGGATTTGCCGATGTGCCGAGCGGTTAAGTGCGATTTTGAAGTTTCACTCTTCATCCTGTGTCCTAATTCGATCATATTGATCGTTCATCAATCAACCTCGCGTCCATTTGATCGTATTTATATTCAAATTTGGCGTATCTAGATGGGTGATTCCACAAATGGATGAAATCCTAGGGAAATCTTCTACAAATAAACAATCTCTTAATCAAAGAAAAATCTTAAACATAAATATAAGGTTTTATTGGAAAGTAGGTATTCTTTACTGAATTTGCGTAGCGATCTCTAGCGAACAGGTCCCACGGCTGGGTCAAAACCTTCTACGCCTCTCCCACGACTCTACGCAGAAATTAAACTAGTCAAGACTAATACCAGCTTTTACGAGAAATAAATATAAACACTCATTTCTCCCATTGAACCTGGTATTCTAAACCCAACCGGACCCATAATTGAGCGATCTGCAACAGCACCTCCCAGTTCCCAGGGTCTCTTTGTCTTTTTAATTTAATAACGTGGTTCGTAGGCTGCAGCCACAGACCTGACACGCAGTATTAGCCTGATTAGCTGTGAAACGGGCGCAGCACTCTGCAAAAAGCTTTAAAAACGTCGCCAGTAATTCAGTTACTGCGCTGGTCGGCAGGCCAACCGTGACTACCATTGTACCCACACGAGAAAAATTACACTTTGGAATTTAAAGTTTTGACACACATTCAGAAAATGTGTAGGTGCAAAATCTACGCATTATTGTTTAAGAGCTCATGACATGTGTTTTTATGGTTTTATCACAGAAGGGAAGCAAAGACAAAATACCTATTCCAAAAATTAAATCTTTTAAAAACTTATCATAATTTCTATACTACGCAGATTATTCAAAGTAAAAATCAATGTTTTTCAATTAACGCCATTGCGTTTATTTTTCGCATTTATGCCGTCGAAACGCAACTTGGCAACAATATTGTGTTATAATTATTATCTAGACTATCAGCATTTATAATATTTTATTTTCTTTTATGTTCGAATCTACAGGGTATTAATTAGTCACAGTATTCACAAAACGAATTGTATAATACCAATTTTCCATCCGTCTAACTAAAGTAGGTAATCATCCATCAATAAACCGAACAATTTTCTAAGCCGAAACAATCGCAAAAATGAGAAGAAAGAGTTTTGATTAGGCACTCGAGCACTCGGGAGTTAATTGAAGATATTTTTCGTGGAACAATATTAAAGGGCGAGTGGCTAATAAACGTGAATTGTGTGGAGTATTTGGAAATTCATGGTAGGGCCGGTAGCCCGACAATAATTAGATACGGCGCGCTTTTACAGTGGCGCGACTCTGAATACCGACCAAATTGCGCCTTCCAACCCTGTTTGTACCGCGACGCCGCTTCGTTGGGTCACTATTTTCTATTTTCCCTTTTATATTTAAAAACGTTTCTGCCATGGAATTTACTATTCACCTATCATTATATATTTTTGCGTATACCTACTGAGCCGGGCGAATAGGTACGTTGAGGATTCGTCGCATGACAGACATTACGACCAGAGACGAGCATTTCCCGGGAATAATCCCAAAGTGGGATTTAATAGTAGGTACCTTTTCTTTTTAAAATTGTTCTTTCTTGTACTTTGGTCTGATCAGCCTAAAAATTAGGTAACACATAGCTCTTTCTACATAAGTTTTGGGCCTCTTTACTCTCTTTACGTTCCCAAGGTGGGAATATTCCCGGAAACGACACATCACTGATAACGACAGCATAATGAATGAGCATGTCGGCCAGAACCTCGGGTCAAATGATTGAACAGACGAGAAACAGACGAAAGTGCGCGAATTAAAGAAGAAGAGCACCTATTATCATCCTTCAGCCCTGCTGGTGGTGCCAATTCTGCCATACAGACGGTATAAGAAAGAAAACGAAAATAATTAGTAAAAATATTAACAATATTACCAGTGGAACGGTGCGGTAGAGTATGCTCGATACTGGAGGGGGCTCCAGTTGCTTGAGAAAGAAGCCTGTGCCCAACAGTGGGACGTATATTGGCTATTTATGTTTGGATGTATGTTATAAACAATATAGTAACAATCATAAAATTTAAAGAATTTAATATACATATGTACAGTCATGAGCAATATCATGTACCCACTTTAGAACCCTGTCGCACTATCATATTTGACATTTAATGAGACTTACGGTTTAATTTGTCAAAAAACTTAATGTGACATGGTATCAAAGTGTATAGGGTAAGGTTGCTTAAGTCGTACCACGGCCTAAGTCGTACCGCGGCTATATCTTGTCTGATACTTATAAATTGCGCCATCTAATGTTGCCCGCCTAAACTATTTAGTCGCCCGAGCAAACCTAAACAAATGGTCCGCTGGCCGGCTTCGTGCAGCAGAAATAATTCAAAGAAGTAAGTTTTTACGCAATTTTCATTAAAAATTTTGTCTCATTCGTAAGCTTTTTATGCCAAGAATATGATCCTTACATTATTTCTTTGTTTACACTTATTTGTAATACTTATTTGGCAATCGTTTAGACATACTCAAACGTTCGAACTTTTTTAGGTTATGCCAGTGATTTTAATTTTAAACTTAGAAACCCCGCTGCTTAAGTCGTACCTGTGCAAAATTCCTTACTCGTACCGGTACGACTTAGATATTGAGAAAATTGTTTAATAAGCAGGAGCGTGAGCATAGGTCAGGTCTTTGATTAGAATATGCTTCTGACCACCCGCCTTAGGGAATAACGGTCGTGATGATATGGATGAATGAGTAGATGAGTAGATTTTTTACCAGATTATAAATATGGCGAAAAGAAAGTACAATACTTGGAAGCAAGAGGATATGGACGAAGCTTTAGAGAAACATCGGAATGGAGAAATTGGTTTTAATGACGCCTGTAGAAGATTTAATATACCAAAGCCCACACTGCGACGACATTTAAAAGGTTTGAATAGAAAAACTAAATTTGGAAGACCTAATGACATGTCACCAGACATGGAAGAAATACTAGCACAGCATTTGATGAATCTAGAGTCT
This sequence comes from Pectinophora gossypiella, assembly GCF_024362695.1. Taxonomy (NCBI): domain Eukaryota; kingdom Metazoa; phylum Arthropoda; class Insecta; order Lepidoptera; family Gelechiidae; genus Pectinophora; species Pectinophora gossypiella. The sequence continues at coordinate 10,661,796 of NC_065407.1, forward strand.
TGTTTCTTCGGTTTGACCTCCACTGAATTTAGAAAACTTGCTTTCAAGCTTGCTGAAAAATTTGAGCTACCTCATCGTTTTTCTATATAGTTTATAATATGATTTCTCAAATTTATTGTCTAAGTACGACTTAGGCTATAAGTAGTACGAATTAGGCAACCAGGCGCCTTAATCGTACCGAAGCTATATTTTGGAAAAAACGTTATAATACCTGTTTTGATAAAAGATTTTAAGTTTCTGTGATTATTAATTAAAAAGCAAATAAATAAAGATTCTTTAGATGCAGATGTTTTTGTATTATTTCTATTGTACTGAATTTTACAGCATTACTTCCTTAGGGGGTACGACTTAAGCAACCTTACCCTACATATTAGTACTCGTGACCGTACTGATAAGAAAGAGATGGCGCGAAGACCAGGACGCTTGCCGGAGGGACTGGCCGGAGTACGCACAGGACCACGAAAAATGGAAAGGGGAAGGGGCCTTTTCCCAGCAATAGGATCTTGAAGGCTAGGTTAGATTACAATATAGAGGCAAATCATTTTAACCCTCACAATGATAATACTAGGAACTTGAAGTGTTTGCAATTCCCAGCTTCAGCTGCTCTTCATACAAATATCTAAAATCAAATAAGTCGAGTTAGAATGAATTTAATTCTGAGATTTTTCAAAGCCGAATCAATAAAAATTTAATGTGGGTCTTTATATCTTTCAGCCGGCCGCCGTAGGTACTGGAATTGAAAAGTTAATAAAGACTTCCAGACAAAGTCAGGTTTTGGTTTTGTGGCCTTATATTTTCGAAGAAATTTAAATAAAATCGCAAAATGCGATATCAATAGGTACCTGTATAAATGAAACTTGAAGTATTTAATCGTATTAGAAATTCAACTACTGTACACAAAAATACATACTCTAAACCTAAGATATTGCAAGTACCCGTTCTAGTCCGTCCCTGGGTTTCGATCAACCTGTGTGCTAATTTTCGCGCTAATATAGAATGAAATGAAAAAGTGACAGACAGTTATAAAGAGTTACAAATAGAGCTATTTAAATAAAATTGAAATCAGGCAACAGAATTATTCGGAATTTTAAATTAATACGGCTAATCCGTACGAGCGATCCCTCCCTAACACGGAGCTGGGCACATTCCGAGCGTTGATTAGCCGCGTCGGTCGGCCTCTCCAAACGATCGCGCACCTGCAGTTTTTGGCACTAGCCGGGAGCAGAGTGGCCGTACGTACTGCACGAAATGAAAGAGCGGAAATTAACGTCCTAAGCCTACTCCCATACTGTACACTACGTAGCCATGTTTGATGGCAGTTCCAGGTCAACTTTAAAACAACATTGTTTTCTGCGCAATTCCAATTTTAAAATTGTTTTGTTTTTAACGTGAATTCGATTGGAAATTCATGTACTCCGGTAGAGCGTAAAATATCTAAATACCTACACGTAGGTAATTCTTGAACCATGAAATAATTTCTAAAATAAATAGTAAAAGGAGGTAATTTTGACATCATTCCAAATAGTTTACTTACTGTATTACACACCGAATCCAACGGTTCTTTTTAAATTATACCGTTATTACAATTAATATGAGTAAATACAAAGCCTCAAAACCAACATAATACATTTCTACCTCAAACCATTAATGCTAAAATAGTAGCAGTGAGGCCAATTAGCGAAATTCACCGCTTAATCCATGAAATCGTGTTTTATAATACAGCCAATTTCGCTGCATCCAATTTTGTGACTGCCGCTGATATTTTAAATCCGTTCTAAACAGGCATATCACTCTTTAGTCCCCATAGAACATCCACGTTGATTCGTGCCGGGATTATCTCATTAAAAAATCAACCACGCTCGTTGGGTTTATATCGCGGTAATGTCCTAGAAGTATGTAGACAATTGCGAGTTGAAGGAGGAGGCATGTCACGGAGGCTGGATCTGATAACTCCGGTAGTTTGTTCCGAGAGAGGCTGCGTCATTTGTCGTCGGTGAACTCGTGCGCAGGTCGACGTCGGCGGCTGTCGTGACCGCGTGGGCGTACGCACCGGGAGCCACGAAAATATAAGATACCTACTTACTTTATTACGTGGAAAGGAATTGTTAAGATTTGAAAGTGATACCTGCATACTTCATCATCATCAGCCCATTAACGTCCCCACTGCTGGGGCACGGGCCTTCCCTATGGATGGATAGGGAGAACGGGCCTTACACCATCACGCGGGCCCAGTGCGGATTGATGGTTATTAACGACTGCTAATGCAGCCGGGACCAACGGCTTAACGTGCCTTCCGAAGCACGGAGGAGCTCGAGATGAAAACTTTTACTGCATACTTACTATTGTTATTTTCGTAAAAAGTAATAATAAATATTATCAAAAAGTAACTTAGATGAGTGGGTGAATAATTCCTTTTTTGTTCGTATCTTTTTGTAACGTCGCGTCACTAATTATCCAGAAAACGTATACTTATTATTTTTTCTGTATGTGTGTGCTTGGTGTAATTTATCGTCTGTTTTCTAAGCATTATCGATCATGTGCATTTACATGCACAGTATATTTAAACAAGGCGTCCGCCTGTTCATTTCATTAGCACTTCTATAAATGTCGTAATGCTTACGTACCTCATGAAGTAAAGTTTATTTCCTCATAAACGTCCAATTAGATATCCTTTGGAATCCAAATATCGCAATAAACTCATCCAATAAGGAAATGTATGTTCATGAGTCGACCCCGGCCCACGCATGTCTTGCCTCCTTCTCTTGGGAAGAAATACTTACTATTGCGCTGGCGCAAACATTTACTGCATTAAACCTTCTGAAAATAGTACCAACTACGTGCCGAGTTTATCTCGCCACATTGCTTTCTCGTTCCCTCGCTCATTTTGCGAATTTCTGCGTCTTTACAAGACGCTGACGCTTCTTTAAATACTAGACATGTCTCGGCAGACGCTCTTATGAACAGTGCGGGGTTTGAAACAAATTACATGATAGATATCTCGTCGCCAGACAGACCAATCCAGTTAGTTCTATGACAATGCGCTTCATGCATGACTCATGATTTGTTGCACATCTAAACAGTGTACGGCTCTATAACGCGTATAGCCCTGACAAGCGTTCGCTCCGCCGCCATCCAGGCTTTAGTCCCCACCGGATAAACCTACACAGAACATTACAATGGCCATCAAACTTTGTCACCACATACCAAATGCAGAATAGAATGACGTTTGTCAGGCTTGCCAAATGACAATATTGAAACCGTAGCTAAGTATTAATAACAAAACGCAAAATTCACAATGATAATTTTAGCTGAAAAGAGCTTATTCAAACATTTTTACGAGTATATGACAATTGAAGAAAGAATGGGAAATGTAACAAAAGCCTAAAATAATCATTCTTTAAAAGAGCATTATACGAGAAGCTATTTGAATAAAGAGAGAATCCTAATCAACATTCCCGTAACTTTAAATGAAGGTGAACATTTTTGAAACCTTTATCTGTATGTTGAAAATTCGGCCTTTATTTGGGACCGGAGGGGACTTATCGGGGCGTTTTTCAAATAACGGCATCAATTCCGCGCCGGCATCCTCACCTGTTATCTCTTTCTCTTCCTGAACCGCACAAAGCGCACTCTCGTGGGCGGCATTTTAGCACCCCGCTCGCTCATTTTGCGACACTCCAAATGCCATTATCTTTTACATACGCCCGGGTCACGACGCATACCTACACGCCTCAAATTATGTTAATGATCGCCTAACAAAGTATAATCACCTACCTAGTATCCCTCATTAAATTTTAAATCTCATACTTGAACAACCTTTAAAATGTTTCATTTTTGTTACAGGTACGGTGACTCGTTACAAATTCAAAGTAAAGGAAAATAAATGAGATCATCGCTAAAGGTAAGACACTCGCCTGATGTAGAGGCTTTACCTAAATAACTTACGGAAAGCTCGCTATGAATCATCTCTTTGATCTGAGCTTTCAACGAATTTTTGGTTCGTACATGCTAAAAGATTTATTCTGTTTTAATGAATAGGTGGTCTGCAACTTCTTTAGTTGCATGAACTGTGATTTCGCAATGGAAGTTTAGCCCTCGGCGAAAGTTAATCTAGTGCGAAACAAAGCAGTGCCCGTCAAAATTACCATAGATTCGAGCGGTTAGGTGTTAGATTGTAATTAGAGAGCACCAGCGAACAAGTTGGGAACTTTGCCCGCCGCGGGTAGTTCCCGGCAGCTAGTTAGACCGGCTTTGTATGCGATTTATTTACCTTTTCGCCTCCGACTGCAGCTCACGGCTCACGCACTCTGACGTTTATTTTATATTCTACCTACAGTTTATGAAATATCATTTTACGTTCTATTTTTAAACATACCCGCTCAAAATGCCTTGGTATTGGTTATATGGACGAGTACGCCAGTCGAACTGTCTAGCGTTCGCAACTTTTTCGGACATTTAATATAATAACTAACAAGTTAAACATTTTAGTGTTTCATCTTCACTAATTTAAGAGCCGGTGTAGTATAGCACTCCATGCTACTTTTTAGGGAAAAATAGGGCAATGATTTCCTTCTTACCTTCCGCACATAGCCTATATAGTATGTCTTATTCTTGTTGGACATAGGTGTCTCATCGAATGGATGGGGGCGCCAAGCTATTTTACTACACTGATCCACTGCAGTTTGTTGGGGAAACATTAAGAGACGAGTCAATTTGAAAAGTTAGGCTACTTTGTCACGACGCCAACGGAGATCGCATTGCCGTACGATCTGATATCGCTGCGATATCGCACAGACATGCGACAAAAGAAAATATTTGTAAGATGTTCTTACGGCACAGTATTTAATTGAATTATTTGACGCATAGTTACTATATATATATATATATATCAGTTTTGTATATTTATTATACGTCGGATACATTTTTTCTATTATTTTCATATACTTATACGTCGAATGATTACTAGACAGTAGGTCCCTTACCCGTTGCCATTTCTAGAAACCGAATTGGAAAGTTAGCACACGCTGGAATTAATTCGTATTTAATGATTGTTTGGCTATTTGGGTTACATGTTTATTACCCTCCCACATATTAAGTTTCACGTTTCAAGAAATAAGGACTTAATTTTCTTTTGAGTTTTACTTTCAGGACATTGCCACTGGATGTTTTCGATTTATCGGTTATTTACCTCGTTACGCTATGTTCACAAGGTTTCTCAATAAGATATAACGTTAAATGTATATTTGATGCTTTGAAAATATGATCACACCACAGATTTGACACACGAAAACTTTCCGTCATTATAAACCTGTGCAAAGAATAAGGTAAACTACATTTTACCAATCTCTATTGCCTCCTTCCACTGTCATGGGAAGACTGCGCTGTGTGGAGATGATAATCTATTTATTTAAGAATTTCAAATGATAAAACTAGAAGGCAAAGACTAATTAAAGAGAGAGTTTTTGTAAAAATTCTTAGACAAAACGACATCAAAGCAAATGAAATTAGCATTCTCATTGAAATAAACCAACACCTCGAACTATGCAGAAATTTAGAGAGGATTAACTCCACCCTTTGCCTCAGAGAGACGACTTTCATTATGAACTTTTTTAATCGTCCTTTGTCCCAGTGAAAAAAACAAATCCGTTGTGATGCCGGTCGAGACGGTGTGTCCCGAGTCCCGCCCGTCGTAATTAAACTGACACCCTCCGGGACCAGTTTTGAATGTTATTAGAATCTCTTTCGCGCCACCGCCTCTGATTGGAAGTATCACACAAACATTCCCAATCGACGGCCGCGAGCCATCGCGTCGTGTCACAATATTTTTTCGCTATTAACCGACGAGCGCCTGTATCTGCTTCCACATTACAAATATTGTAGTAACTTAGTCATAAATCACACACACACTTTGGCGCTAAATTTGTCATAAAATTTACGATTCCACGAATACAGTTTTTTATTTCTAAGCCAGCGTCTCGAGAGTAGCACAAACAAATAACAATCAGGTTACACTTCAACACTTGGCTGGGAATTAACTTATAATTATCCTCAAATTAATAGCCATAATCGTTTCACAGCCAGCGGATGCCATCAAACTGTGAATGACGTGAAGTGCTCTTTCATAAGCACGTCGAGGGTGCAACAACTGGTTGACACTTTGCTTTGACGCGCGATTCGAAAACTCTCAGTTTAGATGGACTTCAATGTCCACATTTGACAGCCGCCGCGCGTAGGGAATTTTTCGTTGTTTAGATTTTTTTACTTATCTACTTGGTATACAAAGTCAGATATATCAGACATAAGAGATACTTAAATGTAGAGCACACGCGGTGCGCATGGGCGGCATATTGACACACCCTACTCGGCCTCGACAAACAAACAGAATCTATTTAAACAGCGACACATCGACGTATATGCTTTGAATTTAAATTAAAGCACCAATGGAAATCGGAACGTGTCTGCCAATTTTTAGGCACAATTAATTCGGAAATGAAAATTTTCGCTGACGACTATCCATTAAGCATTCCGCAGTGTTTATTCCGACGTCATTTCTCACGCGAGAGCACAGATTATTATTTTCAACGCACATTAATGGACAACAAATATTTCAATCATATTTTTATTGGCGATTATTTTTATTGTCTGTACCATAATATCGTTGACGACGAAAAAAGTTAATTATCGAGTCTAAATTTCTTTCACAAATTAGGTGGGATTCATAAATTTGTGTGCGTTGTGACGGGCTCCGGAGCGGTGCTGGCACACGGCCAAATACGTAGGCACTTTCCCCCGCGGACGAGGAACGCTGCGACCAGAACGGACGGACAGAGCACATTGCCTCGCTTTCCGAGAAATTGTCGATTTCCACTAGTAACGTGTTCAAATAGACATCGGAAATATTTTATGAGTGATAAATTGCTACCAAATTGATGATTCAAAGATGAATTTGGTAAAATATTTCGTGGTTTGTTGAATCAGCAATAGAAATAGCATCAAAAATATTTAGACATCGGAAATATGGTTGGATAGTACTTTTTCATCAACACCGTCGTGTGAGGACCAATTTACATTTCAGAGATTGATAAACGAGTTATTAGCAGTAGGCAGTAGTCCATAATTATAGTGTATTAATCCAGGGTATTGACAAACATCCACAGTCGGCCGGTATGAAATGCGGCCCTGAAATCACAGAGCTCATAATTAAATGTGTGTTGAATGATGTATGATCTCAATTTGCGAAATGGCGTGCATTACGCGATCGTTCAGTCCGACCAGCTGCCAATACATTTCAAACAATGCTGCTCGTGTATTTATTTCGAATGACAAATTAAAATTTAAATTAATCAATATTTTCAATGCGGGTCGGGTATTTTATTGTCCGACGGAAAACGGAAACGAAATCGCCGCTTCCTATTTTAGACTTGCATCAGAATTGAATGGGTTTTATTTATTTTTAATGGGTTATTTCGGATTCAGCGCCTGTGTGTGACGGTACTACTCACAAATCAGTGCTCCAATAAAACGGCGCGTCGCGTCGTCGACGTCGCTCGAATCGCCTCTAATGAGGTGACGTCTCCTCGTCTCCTTTCTTGGCCATTGGTCCTTAGAGCAAAATTAAAGAATTATTTATAGCTTCACGTTTGCTAACTTGAGTCAGCCGTTTTTGGAACAGATGGTTTATTCAATAGCGGCCTAACGAGTGATCATTTCCTGTTAAATAATTTAAACTGAATTCGACTATCCAAATAAGGAAGACACACAGCCTTAGCATTTTTCAAAACTTTATTTGCTTCATCATCATCAGCCGTATGACGCCCACTGCTGGGCATAGGCCTCCCCCAAGGATCTCCACGATCTCCTTATTTGCTTATTATTAGAATATTTTTTTCAACACCAATTTCTACCTATTTGAGAATGTTTCAAATAACTATTAAAGTGAACTTTGCCATAGGCTTCTAAAGTCCTGAATAGAATGTGTTCTCAATAACAGTCGGAGCGACCGGGGTGCAAACGCAGGAGAGCCGGGCGTCCGGCCGGATGCTGCGTAGCTCCAGATTCAATTTCCGCTGCCGGCCGCCTAATAAGTCCACTATTCACCGAGTTTATTCACATTGAAGCAATCCTAACCTGTAAACAGGTAAAGGAAGTCGAGATCCACTTCAAAAATATCCGCTCCGAAAAGGAAACTACCGGCAAAAATCCAAGCAAATTGAATATTTTATTAATATTATGTAATGTAAAATACTTTTTCTTTGAGTACCAAATTTAACTCTTCGATGATACAATTTAAACGAAAAAGAATTTACTTCAAGCAAACAACTTAATTTAAAGGCAGTAATCACCTGGTGTTCTGTTCAAAGCAGCTCCTATTCCCAAAAGGACTGGCAAGGTAATAAGAACCCTAAAGACGAAGGTAAAGACGAAGTTGTTTATCTGCGTCCATCGAGACTGAAAACAAACTTGGAGCACTGTTTGGAAGTGCGAAAAAACAGGAAAATCATCGACGGCTTGCGTTTCAAGTACACTAAGTATCTGAGAAGTTGATGGCAAGTTCATAACTCGCTCGAGAGTGCCGGCAGACTCACAGCCTCCGCATACAAAAAGAATATCACGTGCAAGTACCCAACAAAGAGCCCAGTGCGCTGCGTAATTCGATATTCTCGGGTTGAATGATCCCATATCAACGGCGAGAACCTTAATTCAGCTCTTCGTAGAGGCAGAGTGCACTTGGGCGTAAATAAAAAGTTGAACGTCGGTGTAACGAGAGCTCAGACAATGACTAGACAATGTGTTAGCGAAATGACACTCCAGCCACGAGGCGCGCCCTCGCTGCCTTACGGAGGCATGGTCTCACTACGCTCCTTTGAAGGCCCACAATATGCCCACAATACTTTCTCTTCCTGACTTAATATAGAAACAAAAGAATGCCAAATTATGAATTGGTCCCACACGTTTATGAGACGTATTATTATGTGACGCTGTCTGGGAACACAAAACACAAATGATGTCCTGGTGTTGCCGTAGCCTATTGTGATTCGGAGGAACCTTTTAGTAAAGAAATTACTAGGTAAAAGTAATCCTCGATTTATCTGCGAATCTTATAAATTTCTGTTAAAAGAACCCATCATCATTAGGTTGAAAGGTGGGGTCGTGCAAAAGTGCAAGTAAATAAATGCTTGGTCAATTATTCTGCGCAATTAGTTCTGAATGTGATTGCTTTAGTTTGGGTGAATCCCACCCTTGTGGCATAAAGCATAAAGGATTTTATGCACTGAAAGATAGAAAATAAAGATATTTGACAAACATTCCAATATACCAATTGTAGACGATATTCAACAGAACATAATTTTCAGTATACAGTGTCTATAGCATTGATATACAACTCTATAATGATAAACAAAACAAATGTAAACTCTTATTTTCGAAGTTAAAAAGAATATCGTGTCATTTGCGTATGCTCTGTAAAAACCTTCGACTTTCCGTTAAACGGTCCGAACTCTCAAGCAGAGAGCCCCAGAGAGCGCGTTCATTACTAGAGCCACACACAGCCGCAAGTGCTATTGTATCTTTTTGTCTAATACACGACTCTGTCACACGGGCATAAGGCATAAAGGCATTAGAGAAGAGCTCTATTCTCGTCAATGGCTGGAGGGTGCCCGACACCGCACCGCGTCGCAATGACAGTCATCCAACTTCTGCCTCGACCTACCTCGTTTTCTAAGTGACATGAAAAGGTTTTAAAAAGCATCTTTCGCGTCTCACTTTGTTTTCCTACCACACTGGCTACCTACACCTCCTTGTGACTTTGTAGTTTTCAGTCTTTACAAAGTTTTCAAAGCAGCGTAATTTTGAAGAGTCACTGTAATAAAATTCAACAAAAACATGCACGGGACGTAGTGAAAATTTGTTTCATACTTACTTACTTCTTTTTAATGTAATATGCAGTTTGCAAATTAAAGCTCGCCCATCTCCAGTTTCCATAGTATTAAAATTTAATGAAAGCCATCGAGTGCGGGCATTGTTACAAACACCGGCCGCCGTTGTAATTTACATTGCCGGCTATCGCATTAACGATGACTGAGCGGTTTCTCTTAATTATCATTTTGCACGGTTCGTCAGGCACACGCTGGCCCTATTTGAAATACGCCACCTATATTATACGTTACCCTTTTCGGGTATAATCCACATGCATAAAAGATATGAAAGACATCTCTTATAAATTGAATGCGTAACCCAAAAAATCGGAATAAGATTCCTTATAATGTTACGCAAGGGTTTTATGGAAACGAGACCTCATTAATATGTTGTCTAGATGACCTGCTTTTCAGAGAATGACCTCACTTCCTACGCCTGTCTAGAGTAGTGAGAAATGGCTAAGATGGCGTGAATTATTTCATCTGGGAAGGTCGGGGCTGCCCCCGAGCACCCTACCGCGCTTTGCGCCCCGCTCGCGGACTTGGGTCCTTCAGTTTAATTGTTTATTCAGATACGGGGAACTTCCCGAATTAGGTAAGCCGGAATCGCCGCATTAATTAATATTTGTGTTTGAACTGTCTCCGTGCCCTTGAGTGATTAAGCGACCTTTCAAATAACAGTTAGTTGTAGACAATTTCGTCTGTTTGCATTCTAATTTATAGTTATAAGACAATTGTGCCCTGGTTATTTGATTTGATTGAACGATAAATATTCATGGATCGAGAAATACATTTCGAGATTTGTTCCAAAGGAATTCGCGTGTAATAACGGCGCTCTCACACGCCGCCCACCCTCGCAGCAATTTTTCGATTATCCTCTCAACAATAGTAATACGAGACAATATTGGGTATATCGTAATTCGATATTATCAACCCGCTAAAGAGGCCAAACGAATCGTAAATAATAGGTACACGTGGAGTAATGTGATGAGTCCTATGTACGAATAAAATACTACTGAATGGCGCAGCTGGTATATTATAGTTTCGGTATTCGTATGTTTCGAAGTAGCCTTCGGGCACGCACCGTAGCCGGTGTAATAGTTACTGGTTGCAAGCATGGCGACATCTGTGAGCATACCAGAGTTGAACTAATAACACGGCCGTAACTTGGAGCAACCTGTAATGAAAATGGGTGGATCCGGAACCAGGACGCGGAGTAAACATCTCCGTTCAGCACAAACAACTTGCACCCTCAGCGATGTAAACTTCCATCTCCTTCATAATAAGCGATATGGATGACTACGCCATATACGCTCAGTTCAAATAATAGCAAATATTATTTCCTTATGAACGTCGTCAACATAATGAGACCTTCGTATGTATTCGATACAAGGAATATCCGGCTGAATAAAGTTAACAAAAAGGATAAGCAAATAGGGTCGCATCGCAACTTCATTATACCGATGCAGACCCATCTGTACGACAGAATAGACATTTTATTGGTCAAAGTAAAATATTGTATAACAGAATATCCCATTGAACTGCAATCTACAAACAGCATTGGTCACACACAATATAATTTCTAAGGAGTTCTTCCGTCCAAGCGGAGAGAATGTTAATAGCTCGTGAAAGCCAGATAAGGAGGTCCCCTAATCAAATATTCTGGAATCCTTCTTAAGAAAGCGCTGGGCTGGCGAGCCGGCAGTGCATAAGCAACAGTATCGGCTCCTTTAAAGGATAAAGGCGACTGGAGGACGATTCGTAATCCGGTCCGGGCCATCTCGACCTTCCCAGGTAGTCGCCTAAGAAACTTTCTGAGGGTCGTCTATTTGTGCATGCGCAAAATTCTTTTCATAATTGAACTGAAATTATTTATAAGGTCGCTTTGAATTTCAAATAGGTACTCGTATATTTTGAATGTCAGTTCAGCTATCAGCACAATAGGTACACATTCTTCCAAAAATGGTTGTAGACATAGAAAACAAACAAATTCAACTTTTTATAATATAATAAATTATTTTATCCAAACGTGGATATATGTTTAAATTATTTAACCCTTTTGGGGTGCATAGCAAAAATATTGTAATGCATACGATATTTACATTCATCTCTCTTAATGAATATTGCCGTGCATGTACGTATATTCTTATATGCATAGTAATTTAATATCTATAGAGCTCTTTCTATAACTTTATAAAAAAGGGGCAATAGGATGGGAATAAAACACACGAACTTATGTGTAAATTCATTTCAACTGACATGTACTCGTAGTTTGTAATTCTCAGAGAAAGTAGGCGTCTGCTGTGCAGAATTCTATACACTAGCTGTCCGAATAATGAATAAACTTCGTGCAGATTGATGGAATATAGCAGATAAAAACCCTGTTTCAGGCACTTTATAATAAATATAGGCAGGTGGTTCATTTTCGTATAAATTTGTTCAAGTGACCAACAAACAGGCCTTCTAGAAGTTTCTGTTAGAAATAGTTGTACGGTTTGTTTCTTTTCTTGTTGTCATGTTGCATTTCTGTATTGAGTACAAAAATAATACAAAAAAAAACATTCTTTCATTGGCGTTGCGATAGTCATTAAGTCAAGTTAGTACTTTGCGTGCTGTGGACATTTTAAAATCGCTTACTAGGATATCAAATCAAATCAAATATACTTTATTGCACAGAACTAAATTACAACAATCAGACATAACACATGAATACAGTACAATTACTGAATTACAGTGCATTTATTGTTTGGCGGCCTTATTGCTCTAGAGCAATTTCTTTTAGGCAACCACCAAAAGGAAACAAACTTAACGTAGGATATCCAGCGGCAAAGCTTTAAAAATATTCATACACCTCATTATCCTCGACCCCTTTACAACCTTCCAATCAGTGCAACAATACCTAATGTTCTATAAACCTATTGATGTGACAACACGGCATTGCCTACGGTACAAAATTGCACAAAAAAGGGTCTTTGCTTTGTGCAATTTACAAATGTCAGTGTATGTTCAAGATAAAAAAAATCTGCCAAGTACGAATTCGCCACGCGCAATTAAGGTTCCGTAGCTAAATCTTTTAAAACTGTGACGATACCATAGCAACCGTTTTTAATGTTTAGTCAATTTCACTTAGTATGTATTTATGAAAAGCTTTCTTGAGAGCTTTTATATAAAATTCAATTCAATTCATTTATTTGCTAATAACCAATATATACTTCAGATGAAAACCAATTTATAAGAGAATTAATATAAAGGTAGAACATTAGATTACGTTGATATCACAAACACTATATATTAAAACATAAATCACACAATTTTATAATAAAACATAATACACACTACTATTACTATTTAAAAAAAAAACAGTCGTTGCTAATTCTATTTGATTAGTAAATAGCACAGTGTCGTATTGTTGTGCAAATTATTTTTGATTTAATAAAGATTTCAATGACTAAAGATAAAAAATAAACATTTATTTAATTAGTAGGTCTTATAAACATACTTTTAGTAGGTAGTATCGATCATATGAATATTTAGATAAAGGAGTTGTCGGTTTACCAACGTTAACAAAAAACTCGTTAAATTTGTTACTTATAGCTTTTTGTCCAACAATCTTTTTTCCTCATTAGATAATTCAATATGTTTGTTACGATGTTATTTTGCGTTCTTTCTTGTGTATTCGTACCCACACTGTTTTCATCTTATTTTTTTACTTAATAACCCAAATCCAAACAACATGTTTTCAAAAGTAGTACGTTCCTTTTTTCCTTTACATATTTTTACTGATAAATAGAGATTACAATACGTAGAAATATAGTATAGTTATATAATATAATATATAGTTATACTGTATAACGAAAAACAAACAAGATCGTTAACATTTATTCAAAATAAATTCAAAAGCAAAGCAAAAGACTGGTACAAATAGACGAATTAAGACGCCAGGTTAAGGTTACGTTTCTCTATTTAAGGTACGGAACCCCATAAAATTTGAATGAAAAAATAAATAAATACGGTTTTAAAATTTCTTCTCTACCATGCGGTCGGTTTGGTATCCGCACAATACGTCATATTGTCATTGTTGGACGACATAATACGGCATTAACATTTTTGTACCTCCAGTCATTGATGACGATTTATTGCCTGAAGAGCTGTGAGATGGGGCAAGGAAATTGATTTGGAGTTAGTGTGATCGAGGAATATTTTTACACGTCGTTTCATTTTAAATTTAACAGTCATTTTGATATAACATACAAAAAATCTCACTTAACAATAAAGTCGATTAAGCGTGAGTAACTAAGTTCATCATTTAATTTTATTTATTTTGAATCTCAGGAGACTACCCCTTTTGGGAATATAATCGTGACCTTGTTATGTTTTATAATCACTTAGTTTCAATCACATCACATTTTGATCCTAAAATTGACCTCTCCACTCCATTATAAATCCAATACCAACGCAGGTTCGATACTAAATCAATTTGTTCACATGGAGACAAAACTGTCCCCTCTAAAAACTCGTGTTGTCGTCTCCAGTTCCATACCGTCTCTGTACGGTATAATTAATCCGGATTTTTTTTATCTCCGCGATGATTTGTTGTTAAGTTTGTTTTGCGGAGACATCTGCCGACTCCATTGTTACCCAAAACTGTCCTCAGGTAGACCAGATAATAAGAATTATCTCAAAAAGAGTTGACATTTCTCTTACTTTTGTGCTCTCGAGTGTTTTGACAATGCTTGTTTATTTTACAGATTTATTTACAAAGGCTCATCAGGATTTTTATCTCGCGACGAATTCTTTTGGAATAACGTGTCTTGTTTTTCTAAATGGAACAGGGAGATGTAAACATGCTCGAAGACATAAACGACAGAGGTAATTACGTAGATACGTGCACCCTTTAAGTAGGACGAGATAGTATAGTACATGTGGAAGAAAGTGGAGCTAATAACCGGGCTCAGTCACGCAGTGCATCGCTCGTGTATAGACGCGTTCATTTATGGGGTAAACAAAGAATTTATTGATGTCGTATAATTTTATGTTCTAAACAAAGACGCGCCCCTCGCCTCCCGCGCCGCCCCGCCCACGCTTGCTACGCTGCACTTGTTCACCAACATGTGTCTACAAGTGCGTTTGTTTGTTTATGCTTCCACTGTTTTAAATGAGCCTTTTCTTGTCCAAATAAATCCTCGGTAAAGGTTAAACAGCGGGGAATATTTTTCAAGTTTAACTTAAACTTACCAAGCTGTTTATGTTACTAATTCATGGTGGCAAACAATAAGCTGTGAGGAAAATATTTTATAACATTCTTAAACGTTTTCTAAAGTAAGTGTATCGATAAATACAAAGAGTGAACCGAAGCTGACTCGTGCTAAATTGAATATAGGTAAACACGACAAAGCTACGAGACCACATCTTTCACTGTTGGCACACAAAGCGGTGTTAAAATCAATTGGTCAAAGTCATTTTGTGCATTCATCGTTCGGCCTGCGCGAGATGTCTCGTGAGCCCCATTGTCGTGTCGGACTCCCACTGTGATGTCGCCGCCGCCGCCGCCGCTCGCCGTCCTCGACAATCCCGCCGATCGGTTACTTCCCAGAACTGAATTATCCATCTCCTGTTCAATAAACGCAATGACAAGTATCATCGGCAGAAATCAAAACGCCAAAGCAACTTATCAGCAGAATAACGTGCTTGTAAATCGACAACGAGGTGCGAGTAATGTTTAGGTCAGCGTCTCGAACTTTTTGTAAAGTCATAAAACTAGATTGCGGATGTCCTAAGGAAAGTAGAACGCGAATCCAATCCGAGTTTGCAAACAAGGGAAGTTACGGCGGCGCTGCGGCGGCGGTGCGGCGCGGCACGGCGCGGCGCTCGGCAAATAGGTAGGTACGGCCTGCACCGATAAGACGGCGTCTCCTGTGACTTCTATTTAAACAGACAGGGAAACGCTAGCAGATTAAATCTTTTGCCTGTTTATTTTTCTTTCCGACTTCGAGAGACTAAAAGTATATCTGGGACCACGATGACAAGTTGACTTATCTCTATCGCCGCTAATCTAAACGCAGAATGAGTTTTTAAAAAGGTTCAGTCCGCTTCCTCTTTCGCCGGCGGAGTGAGGTCGGATTATGAGAGCTTTCAGTTCGCGAACAGTTGCGCCGCGACACGGTTATTAAGGTGGATGTTGCTTTGTTTGCCCATTTGACGATTCAGCGCAAAGCTGCTGCTAGTAAAATATTAAAACATGAACCTCCAGGTAAACTCCCTCAAACTACGAAATCCGCTCCGCGTTGACATTTCACAGGTAATCCTCTCCGCAGTGACTTCAAAGAAAACACATTTCCGCACTTTGCACACATATGAACTTTATAAAATGTATTATATAAAGTAAGAGTATGATCAAGCACACGTCTTAGCAACACTCATTGCAGCCATTTCTCATATCTACTAAAAGCTATTATTTCATAATGTAATCAGTAATTATTTGCCTTAACGAGTCTGCCTTTAATTTGTTAGGCGTTTGAAACGGCTTTGCGCATTTGAATCGCAAATTTCTTAGAATATTTCGAGAGGGTCGCTGACGTTTGGAGGACATTTATCTCTTCATAAAATTCAAGATCCCACCGAGTAGATCATTGTATTTTCAAATTAAAGGTTAACATGGCACAGGGCGTGTTTCCACTTAAGGGACATAATTATACCTTTGATTCCCTGCGATTAGTGAACCTCATCTCAAATTCTATTAAGAATATCGGTTAATACCTAATCTTTTGCGGAATAAAATATGCACCACACTGCATTTTTATTGTCTCATAAAATCATCGAAGGGAATAAACAATGAAGTTGAGGATGAATGTACTTATTTAAAGAGTTCTACGCAACTTGGTAATTCTATCCATACTTGTAATTCATCCGATTCATGTAAAGCCGAATACAAACGTTGCGAGGCATGTTCCCCGCATGCCATGGGCCTGGTGCATCACGGTTCGCAATGTGTGTACATTCATATATTCATATTCAAATTTTTACATTTTTCGCTCACCTTATGGTTGTCTGGAAGAAATCGCTTTAAGCGATAAAGCCGCCATTTGCCATGTTTCTAGTTAAGAGTCTTTTGTAATTATTTCTTCTTATTTTGGTGCAATAAAGTATATTTATATTCGCTAAGCGGCATGTGCTACGCATGTATTTCACATAGCATGCGGGGCATGTGCTACGCATGTATTTCACATAGCATGCGGGGCATGTGCTACGCATGTATTTCACATAGCATGCGGGGCATGTGCTACGCATGTATTTCACATAGCATGCGAGGCATGTGCTACGCATGTATTTCACATAGCATGCGAGGCATGTGCTACGCACATATTTCACATGCCTAGTAATGTTTTGTATTCGGCTTGCAAGTTCGGTATCTATCTATAATAATATACGAGCATAAGAATTTTCTGGTCGGTTCACGTATCGTATTACCAAGCTGCACGCTTCGCAAATGCGGTGTAGAATATATAAGTTCGTTTAATTAAATCCGTTCTGATCGCTAACCTCACCGAGGGCAGGTCCCGGGTCAGCTACCTCGTACATCCTCCACATTACATTAATATTAAATCTGGCCACGATGGAACATCTTCACGGTACACACGGTATAAATCTTTTATAACTCTTCTAATATACCACTCATAAATATTATCATAACCCTATTCACAACCGACTAATCGTTACATTTTGACATCATGATTTCGAATGGATGCGATGGCAACGCTGGCACGTGTATTATCCAAAGACTTTAATGAAGTTGAAAACAACATTGTTATGAAGTTTGCAACGAGTTCCAATCGAAGTAGCTATCTATAGCTTAATAAGATAAATTCGGGGAATCGATCTTTTGTGCAAAAAGATGATAAACCAGTTAGTTGATGAGGTGACTAGATAGGGACTGACTGACCTATTTCTCAGAAAGAATATTGCCATCTAAGTTCAGTTCAGTTAGACTCCACTGTAAGAAATAGGACAGTAAGTACATTGTACAATAATACCTAATATACATACAGTTGTGTAGCATGTCGTTGATCGAAGTCTCAAGATATGTACGACGATGATATGTAGATCACAGGGTCTTGGTGAATAAGATCATTTCCCGAGGCACAGGAAGCACGATTGAGACGACGTAGGGCGTCAATCGGTCGCACATCCGCAGTAGGCACCTTTGACGGCAAACCTCGTAGTTCCGCAACAAGTCTATGTCTGAGACGAAACTATTGTTTGCGTGATTGCCATTTCAAGTTCGCTTCTCTACTGCTAATTCGAAAAGCTGTGCTGTGAAACTATAGAGTAGAGCTTGCATTCAAAGCGCCGGCAACGTGCACCGAAAATCAGGCAGCTATTTATTTTATTCCGTAATTTAGGCAATGTTTGAGGACACACCTCGCACGTTACTCAGCACAGCAACCCTTTACTCTAGCCCCTGAAGGCGTGGCCGTCGAACAAACAAACGGAAGCGAAATTGAGAGGAGCGCCCGGAACTGGCGGTATACCTTTTCATTACAGAATCCCTTTTTAATTACCACGACTCGAATAAAAATTGTATTTTTTTATTTCAAGTAGGCGTAATTGAAAAGGAAATTGCCGGCCCGGCGGCCACACGGCCGGCGTCGAATAAAACTTTAATATAATGCATAAGGCCCTTTGATCTCCGCACTCCGCTTGCATTTGCAGAGATACCATATACAAGACAAAAAGAACAACTAAACATACAGTGAAATAAGACAACCCAGATGATGCATTGAAACTTTGAAACTATACCGTTTTGAAACAAAATGGCTCCGAACAGGGAAAGAAAAAACAGAGTCGTCAAAACATGTCAGAAATAAAATTGTTCGCTTATGAGTCAAAAGACACTTTGCTTGACGAAACGGTGAACCTAAGAAGTGCCATAAATTACATGTGAAATAATAAAAGGAAGGAAATCTTTCATCCGCAAACGTTTTACAAAGAGACACCCCTGCAAAGCGCGGGAGATAAATGTCGCCTTTAGCACGATCCACTGTCGGTAAAAACGTGGTCTAATAAAAATCCTCCTTGGTTCAGACTTCTGCTCATTTAAAACGCACTTTCTCCGACACAACGATGAAGTTAACAACACATCACTATTACATTTTTAATAACCTACCCGTAGTTTGTATGAAATCTGTGTTTCGAGTTTATTTTCCCAGCAAAAAAAAGAGATAATTAAATACGAAAGAGGGTTAGATTACAAAAAAAATCAACAATACATTCACCTTTGCCCGACAAGCGAATAAGGGAAACAGTGGATTGGCAAAGGTAAGACATACGGTCAAAGGGAAGATAATAAAGCGTTGTATTTTCATTCTAATCCGCAGCGGAGTCGGCTCGAGCCGGGGGATCTCGGCGACGGGGAGGCTCGATATCTAAAATTACAAGCCTGCACAGTGCCTATCTACAGGCTCACCGTTCTCCATTCCTTTATGTTCAGCTGCCACTTTCAGACATACTTCCATTCAAACTATGCCCCAGACGCTTACTTTACGCATAACGATAGGTTTGAATAAACGAGGAATTTTTTCAAGAGGCATTCTTCTGTCGATGAGATCACGCTATTGTTTCATAAATTAGGTCTTTTAATCGTCCCAAGTATTGATTGACAGGATGTCGGACGTATATGTCGTATGTTGTAACAGATTGAAGTCATGTGTATTGGGGCATGCAAATGCGGTCGCGTGCCGATGCGGCATAAGGTTAAAGTACTCGTACTTACAGCTAGAAGCCTTATCAAGCTGGACGCAGTCGTCACCTGAGGCATATTTCATGTGTCGCGTGCACTCGCAGGTGCGACGTTTGCCTCTTTTATCGTCTCCACCACAAGTCCAATTTTTTTTTGTTATTCATAACTTGATACATTCATATCGAGACCACTTAGAGAATAATGTAATTTAACCCCGAACTCAAATAATCTGCGAAATTTCTTAATATTGAATACATTTTTCCAGCTTGATAACTTTATAAGTAAGTCTTATTGTCGCAGAAGGGCTAGAAATATGAACAAAGCAACCGAATCGAATGTAATAAAAATCACTTTAGCATTACGTAGCGACGGGAACTGATGTCTATCGGCATTGTGACACACGATGCGGCCTCGATAGATGTCACAGGGGAAAAGGCTGCGGCGTCGAACCGACTATTATTTTTGTACGACAAAACAAAATTGATTGTATGCCATCGTCTCTACGTTTTATACGGGCTGTTTAATTTAAAGAGAGCAACCGACTGGTGTCGTTTAACATTCCCTGTTTAAACTCGTTCACTTTTATTTCGGGTGCACTGCTACATTGTAAAGTAAATACTTTTATGGAGACTCTTCAAAAACGATTCACAGCAATACTCGTATTTTTCGAGCTGTAAAAATACAATTTCGTTGTATACGTAAATTGTGAGAAAATCTATCGGACAGTCTCTAGAATATTTAAAACTTGTTTTTCGCTCGTAAAGGGGTTAAGGGAAGCATTTATCATTCTCTTAACTTTTTCCCAAATCTTAGTTTCAATATATCTATAAAATAAAATGACGTCTAGACGCAAATATCACTATCAATATTCGTTTATCGTTAGCATTTATAGTAAGTACAACAACGCAATAATAATTTTCAGTGTACAAAATGTTTTTGAAAAAAAAAAGCGTTTATTTCAATATATTTACGTTAAAAACAATGGGTTTTGAGAAAGTTGTAAGTGTCGAATGCGAGTGTATAGAATATTGTTTTGTTTTTTTGAAGATATTAATGTGCCTATTGGCGATGACGGTGTGGTATGTAATGTAGGCGGCGCGGCGCGGGCGCGGGTGTCTTCGCACCCTAGCCACGCATTTATTATTTCAACTTCACCTTTTATGTCACAATGCGAGTTTTATAGCTTTTATGAAATTCTTTACACAATTAACTTGCACCCCCTGGCTACAAGCTCCTGCTGTTAAGTTTTTTGTTATTATAATTAGTGACACGCAGAGAGCAAAGTGAAAAGATAATTTTGATGAGTAGTAAAATACGTTTAATTACTTTTAAAAATCTGGGGCATCAGTCATACTAATACCCTACGTTATACTTACGAGTATTCTAGTTCTATTAAACTTGACCGACTAAGGATTAATGCAGCTCAATTATAACAAAACCTTTCTTTTGGTTTAACTTTCTCAAATATCCTCGACGTAACTCGTCCTAATTGCCACGTCTTTACTTCGCCCTGGGTTCAAGTATCATTTACTGGCCGTCCTGTTTCTTGCTATAAAAAATAGCTCGTTTGTCCGTGATGAATGACGCCGGCGACAGCTACGGCGTAATTGGGTGTCGAAGACTGAAGCTAAAAGCATACACGTGTCAATAGCCGCACTCTGATAGGCCATTGTCCATGCTATCTGCTGCAAGCTTGTGTCCAATAAATCGTGCGTGTAGCATTGTGTCGGCCTAAGTGGCGGCCAGTTGCTCTCAAAGCGGCCGAGAGGCTATGAGATACTCGGGAAATCGTAGAAAATCTACTTTCATAAAATGTAAAAAAAGAACAAGGAAATGTAATAATAACTTCACTAAGAAAAGTAATAGCTTTTCTAATAAACAAACTGTAGAATTGTAGATAGAAAGACAATGTTGTAGTGAATGCGTTTTATAAATAGTAAGTAAATTGTACCTAAGTGCACGTTGCAAGAACACTTTGGGAATCACCGTCATACAGTCGCTTTCGAGGTGTGTGAAATACCGTCTCGGAATGTTATTAGAACGCGGTGGAATACCCAATCGATCGACGGCATTTTCCGCACAGAAAAGGAAGCTTTTTGCGAGCCTTCATCCAAGTTCGGTAAGAGATAGAAGCCGCTCTTTGTGGTTTTTCGATAGCAAGCACAAAAGGAATGCGCCCACTTTTAGCATTTATACAAAATGAATGGTAATATTGGTTAACGAGACACGAGCAAACTTCAATATTGTTTCTCGGAAACTAATTGTGCCGCTGTCGGTCGAGAGAAACTAGTTTTGATCAAAGGTTGGTACAATTTAATATTGCATTGAGTCGGTGACTAGGATAGTTAGGTCAATATGAAGCAGGAATTGATTTCAGACGCATTCTATCGCCCATTAACTTCGTTTCCGGCTGCTCGAACGAGGACATGGCCGGTTCGCAAATTATTATGAGCTCGAAACTGTGTGTAATTTTACGTAAAATTAATTTAAAGTTTCATCATTATTTTGTTTCGCATGAGCTTGCGATTACATCGCAATTGGGGTAACCAGGGGTACATCCATCGCAAGATGAACTAAGTACCCACGTGTCACATCGAGCTTTCTGTTAGACGAACGTTATTTTGTTTCGCGTTACCTATTATATGACTTTTATCATTTTATTGGGAATGTTATCACAATTGTATATGTATATGTAACGGTTATTTATAAAATTATAACATTCTGTAGGTATATTATATCCTGCAAAACCTATGAAAATGCGAATGGCGGTGTCCACTGAGTGCACCTTTAGTGATATAAAAGGACTAAGTTCTTAATTGTTCAAAGAAACGCTCCATACGATGAAAGCAGAATCAGTGGCGCGGCTGGTTGCCTAGAAACGCCGCCATGCTTCCTCTCTATAATCCATTCCTAATATAGCCTGCCCACCCCTGTATACTGGGTGTTCTTTATCATCACCGTATAAAATGTGCATTGATCAGAGAGAGTATCCTTGATACATCATTATATCAGTTAGCAGATATTCTTAATAACTTCATAAATAGACTGCACATTCCAAAAACAAAAGCCCCTTAACCTTGACATGAACTTTTGCGTTCTCAAGTACTTATTTTTCTTGTCTCTATCAAAGGTGCTCAATTCTAAATCCCAGTAAGTAGGTATTTACTAGTAGTTGTTTAAGATAAAACAACACCCCATATAGCCTCGTAGAGCCCGTACACGCCGCCCCGTTCGCGCCGCCATTGTCCGCTTCTCCTTATTCTCTCCTTTTCACGCTCCACGATAATGGGAATTTTTGAAATTGCAACAATACACATACGGACCGGCTGCAATAGTGGCCAGCGGAAATTTTCTCTTATTCTGCCTTCTGTGAGTAGACACTTTATTTTAGAGACGTACGGAAGTTTATTATTGTCCTTTAATGTCGGACGAGACTGGAATCTGCTGCAAGCGGTTTATAAAAAATATATTTAAGTACGGTGTTTCAGAGAGGAACTAATGCACATACGTAGTTCATAAACATGGCTCGCTGAAGTGGTGGTGAGCTAGCTACGTTTGTCAGAGATATTATGCTCATTGAAGTAGACGAGTCTTTAAGTACTTATGGATCTATGCATCCTGTAAGTTACATCGCTGCTTAAAGACGTAGTCACATATTGAATAATAAACATTAACCTACATACACTGACCGGACGTGTACGAACGTATATTGATCAAATTGGAGATGTCCTCAGAAAAGGTTTAGTACGATCTACTCTGAACCAGCGTGCGTGCGTGTGTGTCAGGTTCGAAGCAAATGGAATTTCGTAGTTTCTGCTTACCCCGGTGGGAAATAGGCGTGAGTTTATGTATGTATGTATATAAACATTATCCTATGTTTCTATTGTCTTTCGTAAAAGGGTATTTCGTAAACAAAATAATATAAATTAATATTATGAAAATCACTTATTGAAATAAAGGCACTTGCACCAATAACCGTAAAACGAAATCAAATCCTTACCTCAATCCGACAACTGTGTCCACAAAATTCAACCCCAAAAAGCTATATGAAATTCTATACTTACTCTTCGACTGACCACCTGCGGTAGATGTCAGGAAACGGAAGCACACGCGTCCACCACCTGGCCTTGTGACCTACACATCCTTTAAACCTTAGAAGTGTTACTTGACAACTAACAGGCTTCGAAATTGCTCCATACTTCTTTAAAGGTCAGTCAGTGCCCTTTGGAAAGAAGCTTAAACTCATAACTTATGAATACTGAGTGGGCATCGATAAGAATAGCACTGTTGAAGCCTTTAAAGCAGAAGTGCTTCAGTAGGCTTTAATATACCAAGTATTTGTTATAGGTATTACGATATAAATGTTATCTTCATCTGTAGAACAGTTCAGAGCTCCAGTCGTTACCCACGTCTTTATAACTACTCGTATCAGCTTCATTATAACTTCACCACTGTTTCAAATAAACAGCTTTTGAAATAAATATATCCTTTTAAAAAAGATTCAGAGTTTAGATTTTAGAGAAAATCAGAGACGCTGTTGACTGTTTTGAAGTCCTGGACATTACGATGTGTTCCTTCACCTTCAAGCAGGTGATATACAGTTATGATCATGTACTAGAAAACATTATCCGCTGAAAACTGAAATCAGACCAAAATTATTTTACATCTCACGTGCTGTGAATTTATTCGCTTAAGATAGGTAGATACAGAGTCACAGTATGGTATAAGTCAGTCTTACAGAATCTATATCCTGTTAGTTATTATTAGCATGCAAATATCAAACATTTCAGTTTGAAACAATCAAACTGATTCTATTGATTTCATCAATAAAATTGATTGCGTAACGTAACTGAACACAACAAAAGTTGACTGTCTCTGTTCTGTGATAATGATTATAATAATTCCATATAAAATTTTTAATTCTGGAATAGCGAACGATGCGGAATTTTGATTTGCTGCCTACCTTGTTAATCAAGTAAATAAAAATTAAGAGTAGGTGACCTGGAAAATTTATTGAGTTGTGACCTGTACTAACTGGATGGATACAGACTGTAGCTGTGTAGACATATATACTTACATAATATTGACCTGTAGTTCAAAGTACGGTCAGAAGTGTTGAGTATTTGAGTTGATACGTTCTTTGATAGGGCGAAGGACGATAAAGATAAATAAAACATTTCAATTTCGGATATTGAATGTCTGACACTATTTGAGACTCGTCGCGATATGTCAGCGATATGATATTGTAAAAAAAAATATAAACTTGATAAAGCGTAGTCTAGGACCCAGACAAAATCTTAAACTGTCAAAGAAAAAAAAATCGTTTACGTATACTGATCAAAACATAACATAAGCTCACGACTATATCCCAATTGGAGTGTGCAGAGGTATATCCATCACAAGATGAACAAAGTATCCGCACCTCACCGAGCTTTCTGTTAGTCCAACGTGATAGTAACATGGCCAGAGAAAATGTCGTATCTCCTGATTCTTATCAAGAATTATAAACTAACTTTATGGACTTTTATCAATTTTAATTAAAAAAAAACAGTTAATTATGGCTGCAGATTTATGTTAACATTTCTTATTCTCCCTATTCACTAGCGTAATTGTTTATAAGCTTGAATCTTATCGAATATAGTTACAATTTAGGAATCCTAAATACTGAAGTAGACTAGTTTCAACTCCAACACAATCTTGATTTAGTTAGACCATTAATTTCCCAAAAATAACCACCAAATTCCGATGAAAAATAGCCGCCTTTGAAAAGATAACTGCCCACTCAAATTATCTATTCTAGTCGTATATCAACGAGGGTATTATCATAAAACAGTAAAAAGCAGGAGCTTCTGTCGCTTATCTTGGATACTAAAGTCAACATCACTGTAGCGGGACTGTAGTAAAAGTTTCTTGTGTGTTTTGCAAAATTATTGCTCTAAAAATCAACGTTTATTCAAAGTTGTTGAATTTAAAGGTCCAGTTATTTATCAACTTCAAATAAAGTGGAAATGTTATTATTAATATTTCACTCGTCGCAGTTATTGCCTGTTTTAGACCATAAACCTCGATATAGTTGTTTTTAAATTGACATCTTTTAGGTTAGGTTAGAATCTAATTAGTATTACCCTCGATTGGTTCATGGATATTATCTCTTGAGTCATAATAGCAATTCTGTAATACACTTCCGTAAACACAAAGCCGTTTAAATTTCTATATTGAAATTCCAACCTAAATCCACTTCGGCTTTCCACAGAACTGCTTTTTCTTAGCGTTTATACTTCGAAATAAGTTTCCATCATGAGAAACAGATATTGTAAGTAAAATGTGCTGAATTTTTCTTGGTATTCTTAAAGCACGATACGTCTTCATGACTCCGTCGAACATTCGCGAAGCCTCTCCGTAGTTTGTCTTCATTTTCAGTTCTGCGATTCATTTCTATCCAGCCATCCGTCTCGGCTACATTTACATCGCCGATGATGTTTATGTTACTATTGTAACTAAATTCGCATTTTATGAGACCTTTATGTGCCAATGAATTTTGTTTACCATTTCTCTGATATCGATATTGTTAGTTGTCATATAGCGCTTTATAGCTGAGTTTTAGCGAGTGACAGACTAGTTTTACCGATAAAACTATTGTAACCTTAACGAGACAGCAACACTACGTACCATTAACTGAAGAATGGACCAATTATAAATCTGGAACATAACAACACTATGAAAGTTTCCAACAAAATAGAAATATTACCTCCCTTTCCAACAAAATAAAATTATAAATTGCTGGTGTTACGATGCCTTTGACTCTTAAACAGAGCCATTGATTCAAATGTTATTAATCTGAAATTAACTCATACAAACTAGTTGGTTGACTTCGGAAATTTCTTTTCGGGACCTACCTACTTTTAAAGCTTCCGTTAAAGAAGTTCAAGTGGAAATTACCTTGGTCCAATAATTTTACTTTTATTTAGTGGTACATTTTACAGCGGTGTACCATGATTTTACATTCATGGTTTGAGTGTGTAGTCCCTAAATAGTATGTACTTACAGGAAAAATAGTTTAGTGCTTGTCTGTTTGGTAACATGGGTACATACAATGTAGTGTGTACTATATACCGAGCAGTCGGGATCACGTACTCCGTCTAGTAGGTATGCAAAAGACGCGTCGAGAATGTCGCGAAGCCCTCCCGTCCGCCCAACTTTGAAAATCGACTTTCAATGAAACTTCTCTTTTCTATTCTACGACAACTTTCCGTTTTTCTCGATTTTAGTTAGCATCCTTTGCTAAGTAAAATATTTTTCATCTTGTCTCTTAAACATCAGTTTTAAAATCTAGGAAACTTCTAAACTAGGCTTGGTTATTTTCTAATAATAACCATCTTTACCTGGTACGCGAATATAAAACGCATAGGAACTTACTTATTTTAAAAAACCAACTTTCGGTATTCTCCTCCTCTATCTTGAACTTTCAACAAAAACGTAAAATATGTTACACTACCTTTTTAAAACAATAGTATTATAGAACAATAGGAAACTTGTTAACGGCAGGCAATCTTATAATAAAATTCAAAGTACCAGTAACTACATAAATATTGGAGGAGGCTGTAGAACTTTTTCCATTATCCCTCGATGATGGGTTTATATTGGATATTACAAATATTTTAAAAACTTTCACTTTTAACGTGTTATGGTGTGGAACTAATTAATTCAATTAATTTTAAAGACAACTCATCAACTGGAGTGCTCTTAATATGTTTTAGACATTAAAGTGAAATGTATTGTTACGTCGCTTGGTAATACGTATCATTGTCCTGAATAGGCACTGTGTTCAACAAAGTGTGGTGATTTGCATACAACAGTAGCTTGATCCATCAATCAAGTATTTCCTGGATAGCAGGAATCATTATCAGTAATCGGGGTTTCGTATTGATTTGCCATTGCCGTCATGCTCATGCATATTAGGTACCTACATTAAAAACTGATATCGGAAGTGATTCAAGTGACGACATAATACTCATACGCGTAATTTTGACAGATATTGTTGTTAGTTTGTGTTGGGTGTTACAGCTCGCAAGCAAAACGTTTTGCAATATATGGCAAAACATATGTTTTATAAAACCGCAGTGCATGTTTTTGTATAAATAAAAAAGAATAAATGTGTATATACATTCGATAACAGTTTGTAATGTGGGCTGTAGAAGCAACATTCGATTTAGGAGATCTTCCTGAAGGTTTCCGGTCAAACGGCAAATTCGGCGCGTGCGGAGCGGCCGACCGCGCCGATTCGATTTGCTCTAACGCGATAGTCACACATTCGACTCCCGGCGGAGCGTGTAAGTGCTCCATCCACAGCTGAGAGTCGGAGACCATTATTAATACATCCCCTCCCCACTCGTCTCCTCTCAGGCCCTCATTGTGCGCCGTTGCGAGTTAATCCTCCGTCCGGCAAAGATCGCCGATCGAATGCGGCCGAGTCGACCGACCCAGCTTTGTGTAACGTAATAGGGTCCTACGGTTAAATGCCGCGTGTAATTTTTGGTTTGCGATTGTAATTATCTATTGAATCGCGGTGCTTCGGGGGAAGAGTTCAATTATCGCGCGACGCTCCGTCGGACTGATTGATTGGTTTCGGCCCTGTTTGTACCCGTCAGCTTGATAGACACACCGCACCAGTACGTGACTACATTCTCGAGTGAATTAGTGAAGCGCTACAAGCTCGCCCAACATATTGTTATACACCCATTACCTACAGATACAGAACTCGTAATAGCTGCACTAAATTGTACCGTTACAAAAGTAAGTGGTATTCAAGGTGCAGAATTTCATGACAACTGTAAACCACTTTACTTCCTTGGACCAGGAAACGTTACGACTAGTTTAAAACTGGATGTTGCTCTAACAATATTACTTATTATGGCATGATAACTTAGTTAATTAACACGACAAAGAGAATGATGATGTATTCAGTATTATTTATTTACTAACCAAAAGGATTACTCAATAATCGTATGATAGTCGCATTAAGGACGTAGCAGACGACCGACGACGTATCCCAGGAGACGAAGACCAACCTCGGCGCGGCAATTTGACCAATTTAATGTCATTCGCGCCCATTGACTCCCGCGTTCTCAATTTGAAAATAGACGCCATTGTATTGCTCTCGCGAAAATATTGTTATGCTCAGAACATTCCTAGCGGTATCACTGCGGTCTCAACGCTCGGATCTCAGTAGATTTCGAGCTTTTCTTAGAATATGATTTAAATAGCACTTAAAGTAGTCATCACAGCCAGTTCGACGACATACTTATAGCGTAATAAAGCGGCACTACGGACTAAAAAATAACTTTATTGACAGAGTCTCAAAAGATTTTTTATAATGATCCCAACGAATTTTATACATTCTACAACATCTTCAATATCACATTATGTGAGCTATATTCCGTCCAGATTGATGGATATGTGATGTTAGTCTTTGTAAATGGGTACGCCTTCATAAAATATGTATATTTTACGACATTCTTGCCTTCACTATGAATTTAGGTAATCTGACTTCAGGTGATTGATGTATATCCATCGTGATTCATTTCATTACTCAAAACTGACTTTTAGATAAATGATGTGCTTTAGTGAACCAACACACAAAACACCTACTTATTAGTGAAGGGGCTTATAGACATGTGGTGCCGGACTAGACTAGACATGCGCTGCTTTGAACTAAAAATAAACAGCTTTGATTCTTGAATGGAGACTTACCTTTTGCTCAATGAACGACTATTTCGATCGCAGCGCTATTCCTGAAGGCAATCTAAATTTCAATCTTCATGGCAGAATAGCGTTCATGCATGCATGCGACTGTTTTGTACAACATAACGACTTATTGACTAGGCTAAGATACAAGAGTTTAACGACTTGTCTAACACACAAAGCGAAATGTTCTTCTAATCCTTGCGCATCATTAATTCGTCTGGCACATGGCGGTCTCCTGCTGTTATTTCAAATTGCTCCCTCTCTCACAAAATAAATAGCGAAAACATAAATTTTAATTAGAGCTTGAAACAAGTTAATACTCTTTAATGAAGTACCGAGCAAGTGAGACTTTTAAAACTTCGGCACATTCCAAAATAAATATTTTACTTTACTTTCACAGAAATAAAAAATAGAGTAATTTACTTCAAGCTTAGTAACCTCCAAAATCTGCAGACGATTGGTTTTCAGTTTCTCACGCCGCTACAGGGATGAATAAAAAATGTGTTCACATTTAAAACGTTTCAAATAAAAAAGCAAAAGCGTTCTGACACGAACCAAGCAGTGTTTCTCTAAAACACGTCAATTAGCAGACAGCCGTAAACCACAGGCATTCGGTGGAGTCGACACCGCACCGCACCGCCGCCATCTTGGATCGGGGGTCAAATTAAATTGACATGTGGTTTGTGCAGACATATTGTACGGCGCGCGTACCATTGTGTTGTCACCCCTAATTATACAGGTCCGCTGATATGAGCAGATTAGCCGGTGGTAATTAACGTAATGTGAGTGGCAGATTTAAATTGCCCCGGTTTCGAGCTATTCCTCACTATAAATCACGCCCGCCCCCAATTCTGCAAGTTATTGTGTGCCGAAACCTCATTACTATTTCAAACAACACCACATTTACTTACGTTACAGCTGTCGCATTTAATTGAAACTTTGTATTTTATCCACAATAATTTGCGATTATAATATATCACGCATATAATCAGTTTATTGCCACTTAAAATATCCTTTAAAATGCAAAATAACATTCGCATAAAATTTCCTTAGCATAAAATGTTATTCAGCCCTGGGCAATAGCTTAAATTATAAAACGCAGTCCACGGCAGGCGATGTAATATCGTCGCTGAAGGGAAATCTCCGAAGCGCTGTCGTTAAATTATCGCATCTCATCGAAGCCGGGGCAGAGGCGGAGCACGGCAGCGGCGCGGCGTGCGGCGTCAGCGGCCGGCGGGTTTAGCATATCGCCTCGCTCGCCAAATGCTCACGACGTAATACAGACGTTAGCCGAGTACCGAGCACGGGGCGCCGTGTTAAAGCCATTATCGAACCCTAATACTATTTTAAAAAATGGCCATCCTAAAACTGAACGCGTTCGCAAGAAAGGAAAGCTGTTCGCGAACAGTCACTTAATAGGATTGGATGAAGATGGCGGAGTAATAAAGCGTGTTCGATAATGTATTTATAGAAGGTGTGCCGGCATCGCCTGGGTGCACGGATCGCCTTCAATTTACTGCTTGAGATTACGATTAGCTTCCCGATCGTGCTGAGTCCGTATTAAAGTTGTGAGAGGAGCTGGTTGAGGGCGTGTCACGCCGCGGCCTGCACTTGGTGCCTTCTTTACGACAAATATGCTCACTCATCTTTTACATCACACCAAAAGACTGCGAGGGACCACTGGCAGTATATAGCTCAAGATTTTTTAAATGCAAGTTTTCAAAGAACAATATCATTACGAAGACGTTCCCAGACATATGTTCAGAAATGTAGTGTACCTGTGGGTGGCAATTGAGATCCAATAAACATACTTTTTCACCTCCACCAACCCGCATTGGAGCAGCGTGGTGGAGTATGCTCCATACCCCCTCCGGTTGATTGAGGGGAGGCCTGTGCCCAGCAGTGGGACGTATATAGGCTGTTTATGTTTTATGTTTATGTTTAAACATACTTTTTACATGTTGTATTGATCTATATAAGTAAATTCAAGCCACTTCTGACCGGCTCATAGCTATGACCAAATACTTCGTATAGTACTTATGCCTATACATTTTACAATAACATTGTTAAACATCCACATTACACCTTAGTAACTCTTGTAAAAACAATATCTTATTGGTAATACCAAATTTAATTATACACACACACATAAACAGCCTATATACGTCCCACCGCTGGGCACAGGCCTCCCCTCAATCATCCGGAGGGGGTATGGAGCAAATTCCACCACGCTGCTCCGGTGCGGGTTGGTGGAGGTGTTTTTACGGCTAATAGCCGGGACCAACGGCTTAACGTGTCCTCCGAAGCACGGAAAACTTAATTATAGTTTAATACAAATATGAACTTATTTGTAAGTACTTAATACAAGAATCAAAATAGGCAACAAAGCTCGATTAACATTTTTTCATTACAAACATAAGTATTATATTATGTTATAAGTAGAATCTGGTATTTCTACTTCCAAAAGCCTCGCCTCCGCTTCTAAGCGTAGAGCCATACTAAACTAACAGAGTAACTATGTTATCACAAGTTCGTTAATTACTTTAATGGAGTAATACATTGTGATAATTTCATTAAGCAAATGTCATAAAAGGACAGTTAGGAAGTCGGTAAGGATTATTTGTGTTGTCCGCACCCACATCATTAGTTGTTATAAGAGTGTACAAGTACTGTACAGTCATCATCGTCAAAATGGTTTATACATATACGTGTAACTACGGGGTACAGAGCTCTACTCATCTTGGTGTGAGCTTTATTTCCTTCAAAAGTGACTTATTTATACAATTGTCACAGGCGAATAGTTATTGTAGAATTACTGCACTCTTAGCATACTTACTTGCTTTCGCTATTAGCTATGCTCTACCTTGGTTGAGTGTACCAACCACCTAAAATAATCACTACCTGCATTGCAACCAGTTTTTGAAATTTTCAACATACCAAATAATATAGGTAGTACATTCATTGGATTTCATTATCAACCCCTCAACGGGTAAAGCCCAAATAATACGCACTATTAATTCGTGGACATGTGACAAACAGAACGGTAGACTAACTATAAATAATTAATCGGAACAACATAGGGGCTCATTGGATTTGCGGATATCAGTCGGTATCATTACACGATACCAAAATAAACGAATGTAGATAATGGACGGCGGGATCAATACAAAGTAATCGCGCGCGGATCCAATAAGCCGGCCGAACCAGCGGGGGGCGCCGGCCGCGCCGATCGCTGTGCCGAACATGGGGAAACAATATGGCGGCATGCAAATAGCTCGGCCATTATCGCACCTGGGCAGCGGGCCCGGCGAGTAAACAAGATTACGGGAATTGAATGGCTAATTAGGGGAAAAGAAGCGGCCCCGCCGACCAGCTGAGTTATCGCGGCTCGTCTCCGCCATATTTCACGACGCTTAACTCGCCTTTATTGTTTGGCCGCCTCTTGTTTAGCTAAAGAGGCTTGTTAGCTTATCTCCCGGAGCCTAGGTAGACTGCATTAAGTGCTGTCACAGCCAAGAGCCCGGATTTAGTGCGCTACAGATTCCTAATGCCGCTAAATAATTGACTCGTCGAACTGTTAACTGCAGTTCGCTACACGGAAGCTCCGCGTTCAACTAGCGACCTAACTGGTGCATAGCAAATGTTTTGAAATCTCTCGTGCACACCCGAACTATTTCTGATGTGAAGCTATACCAATATTTCCAGTTCGAGTCCTGCAAGTGATTACAAAAGTTATGGATAACACGGTGAACTACCTACATTTAGAATTCCACGTCACGTTTCATACTACTAAAGTAAAAAAATAAGAATTCTGAATGTCGGAACTACTACTGATAAAATTGCTACTCATACAATTGTTTTGAATTAATCTTTATAGAGAATTATATCCGATCAAGTATTGCCATAAAATCATATCTAAGTTCGTTAATTTTATATTTATAGTTTAATTTATTTACCCCGCAGGATACAGCGGCGCGCGGCGTCCAAGTTACGCGGCGTTGATCTCATAAAGTTATCGCGCTCATAGGAGGCATTTAATCATTATTCAATTAATTAATTAGTGACGTTTATAGATGATAAAGCGAACATGTTTACGAGTGAACTTGTTAATTTTATGTTATCTGTTTAATAATATAAGCCCGCGGCCAGCTCCAACGAGTGCGGCCGGCGTCATAATAATAAACTGCTGAGATGTCGATCAGCACTACATTTTATTGCTCTCGTAACGTTGTAACTTGAAAATTGATGGAATATTATTTAATTGTATTTGCTTTTCATTACAATAATGTCTGAAATTCTCTGAAACACTTGGGAAACCAAGTGAAAGTGATGCAACGTCATTAATTTCGTATTCAGCCGCATAATTTAAACTATAACTCAACGATTTCATGCTTTATGTCGCAAGGCAGTAATCTATTGTGATTAAATGGCGAATAATCATTCCAAAAATGGAGGAAGCAATATGAAATGTCCGACTAAGATCAATTACGAGCGTGATATGATATAAAGAGGTGTGTCCGACGGCCGACGTTGAACTTAATTTAATTACATGCAGGGCTTGTCGCGGGCCCACACAGCCCGTTGATATAAGATTAATGGTCCACATCGACACACTTACACGACGCTCCTCTGCTCCGACAGAAAATTACAGCGTCTCCGTGACTCCTACGACAGATCCTACCAATCCTAACAGAATTTCGCAACCAATTAAAATTAATAATTCGACAAGACAAACATTCGTTCTGCCCGATTTCAATCACTTCTTGTTGTCAAAAACTTCTTATTAATTTGTGAAAGCTTTTAGTGACCCGCGATTTCGAAAAGCCAAACACTTTGT
This sequence comes from Pectinophora gossypiella, assembly GCF_024362695.1. Classification (NCBI taxonomy): domain Eukaryota; kingdom Metazoa; phylum Arthropoda; class Insecta; order Lepidoptera; family Gelechiidae; genus Pectinophora; species Pectinophora gossypiella. The sequence continues at coordinate 10,696,027 of NC_065407.1, forward strand.
CTAGAAGAAGGCAGAAAGTTCCATAATTTCTTTGCTGAGATAAGAGGCGAAAGTTCACGCAGGAGCGGAGATTTATGACATCACCGTCGCTCTTTCACTAAATAATAAAAGGCCCGCTGTAAAACGCGGTGCGGGCATAAAAGTTTTACGTCCATACAACCCGTTGGTACGTAAACGGAGCATGCAGGGCGCGCCTGTGTCGCATTAGAACTCCAAATCTCCATAAAGAGTAATCAGTGTCGACACAATAGTCCGTTGCCTCATAAATCGTACGCCAACGTCCTCATTTAGTTGCTTGGTCTCCCACTACATCCAATGCGTAACGTCAACCTAAACCCTCTTGAACACAGCTGTAAAATTATTATGTTTCATTCAATCAAAGGTAAAAACCGTAACGCAAACGCGCTTGTGTGTGCATTCTTCCTCAAATCCTCATTTATACGATAATTAACTCCTCCTGAAATCCTGCACCAAGCGTATTCCTTCCCATGGCATCTAGTATTTCGATCTCACTTTCCTGACATTCACGTAAATGCTACATAGTAGTTAAATCGTAATGGTAAACTATACTAACATAAAATATGAAATTTTCAATTCGTTTTTTGTTTATTAAAACAATTTTTACTACTTTCGTCTCGTTTGTTTTTACAAGTTTCATCACAACAAACTTGGTAATATTTTAAGGAGTTCAGCAATAAAAAGTGTTATGAAAGATTAACAATTTTTATCTTCAATCTTATTGTCCAGTAAATTTTAGCCATTATCTTTTTATTTTAACCAATGACTCTTACCTACAAATTATAAACAGGTATTTAAACTTCATTTCAGTGAAATCTTATACTTTTGTTGCTTTGATATAAATTCCATAAATGAATAAAACTTTTCTACCCCAACCCACAGCTCATAGGGAAAGAAAGCACAACAAAACGAATAAAGTAAATTTACGAATAATAATTGTTATCGGAAAGACAGGATGCCAAAGTACGGAATTTTATTACCAATACAGATTAGCAATAATATCGACTTACAAAAAAGCCGAGTAGCAACTTTTTTTCATGTCGCATTGTAATCTCGGCATATTCTCGACTATTGAATCGAGAATGTTTTCATCTTTTATTGCATTTAATACTTCGCGTTTCATTCAAGCTGCGATATTATAAAGAAGATAATCGGCTTTTGATTGTACTGTTTATTGAAACGTAAAAGATTGATGTTAAGATTGTGAAGTATTTCAAGTTCTTCATTGCATAAATACTTATAATTAGTTAAATTTTGTTATACAACTAGCTCAATGAATGTAATAGAATGTATTCTAGGAAATTTCATATTTTAAAAACCTATCCCATCATGATGTTTAGATGCGCCTTAAAATTTTAAAGAAAAATTCATTGGAAAGATGAAACTCGTCATTTATAATACTGACAGCAAGGGAGAGAAATTCCTGGTCACGACATCTAGGCATGTTTCCTAACAGTTACCACTTGAGACTTTGCAAGTTTGCAATAATTTCATAGCTGAGCATGTTCCACCTCCAACCGCACCGTCTCACGTCGCTTTCATTAGATGAGATAGCGATCAAGCGCACACCAATTTTAGAATGGACCCAAAAAGAACAAAGAAATCAGAAATCAGAAAACAGAATCATTTATTCAACGTAATTATCATGGATAAACTTGTTGAAGGTCAATGTAACATTTTTGAATTTACGTCATTTCGCAAGGTGTTATGGCTGAGGAGAAGAAATGACAAGAAACTGCAACAGCAACACATCTTTTAAAAACCAATGAGGATATACATTACAAGTTATTTAATAACTAGAGGAACACATTCAATACCAGACATTTTTATCATTTAGGTAGTCATTAATCTTATAATAAGCTTTTTTACATAAAGTAAGCTTCACGTGAGCTTTAAATTTATTTTCTGACAAATTTAAAATATTATCTGGTATTTTATTGTAAAAACGTATAGATAACCCCAAAAAAGATGAATTTAATTTACTTAATCTAGAATTTTGAATAGCAATTTTATGTTTATTTCTTGTATTGTAAGTATGCCTTTCACAGTTTCTCGGAAGGAGAGATAAGTTTTTACGTACATACATAATGTTTTCATATATATATTGACTTGCGACCGTCAGTATATTTATTTCTTTAAACAGCTCCCTCAAAGAGTCCCGACAACGCAGCTTATAAATAGCGCGAACTGCTCTTTTTTGAATGATGAAAATAGTTTCTACATCAGCGGCTCGACCCCACAGCAAAATACCGTAAGACATTATGCTGTGGAAGTAGCTGAAGTAGACAAGTCTAGCAGTGGGTACATCTGTGAGTTGTCGGATCCTTCCGACGGCATATGCTACTGAACTTAGCTTGCCCGCTAGTGATACAATATGTGGGCCCCATTGAAGTTTTGAATCTACAGTAATTCCTAAGAAAACGGTGTGTTCAACAAAATCTAGTTTCTCGTCGTTAATTTTAATGTTATTATTTACTTTCTTTACGTTTGGTAGAACAAATTTAATACACTTCGTTTTCTTAGCATTTAGAACTAGGTTATTTACTGTAAACCAACTTAGAACCTGCGACACAGCGCTGTTTGCTTCGTCAAATTCCTCTAACTTTCTGTCGATTTTAAATATAAGAGAAGTGTCATCCGCGAACAGCACAATGTCAGCTTGGTTCTGTACTACATAAGGTAAATCATTTATGTACACTAAAAAAAGAAACGGACCCAAAATGGATCCTTGAGGAACTCCCATTTGAACATGAGAGCCCGAAGAAGTTGTACTATTGATTTGTACCTTTTGTATCCTACCACCTAGATATGAATTTAACAAACTGAGATCTCCATTATTTAGTCCATAGTGCCACAATTTCAAAAGCAAGGTCTCGTGATCCACGCAGTCGAACGCCTTAGACAAGTCACAGAATACTCCTACGGCATTCTGCGACTTCTCCCAAGCATCGAAAATGTGTCGAACAAATGTCACACTCGCGTCTGTTGTAGACCGACCCTTAGTAAAACCAAACTGCTGGCTGTGGAGTAAGTTATTTAAATTAAAATGACATAGCAGTTGGTCGAGAATAATTTTCTCGAAAATTTTACTAAGTACTGGTAGAATAGAAACCGGTCTATAATTCGTGGGGTCTGATTTTGTGCCCGATTTAAAAAGAGGTACAACTTTACTGATTTTCATTAAATTTGGAAAAGTGCCATTTTCAACACTCATATTAAAAATGTAAGCTAGATATGGTGCTAAGATATCAATAACAGAGCTCATCAATATGACAGACAATCCCCATAAATCTTTCGAGGTTTTAAGTTTCAGCTGTTTGAATACTTTAACAATACTACTCGGATCAACGCGTTTAAAATCAAATAATTCAGTGCAAGCAGTAACATTACTTTTTAATAATATATCAGCTTGAACAGGAGAGGACCTGAGAGATTCTGTAGTTTTTACAGGGATGTTCGTGAAGAATTTATCAAAAACTTCAGCTACATCTTTTTCTTGTTTTACTAACCCAGTGCCCGATTCTATATTGTATTCTAATTCACGCGGTTTAGAAGCCTTTGATTCACTATTTATTACTTGCCAAACTGCCTTTATTTTATTATCCGCGGTCTTTATTTTATTACTAATATGCATCTGTTTGGCTGTATAACACACTCTTCGAAATATTTTAGAATAATTTTTGACGTAGCTTTTGAAACTATCAACGTGTGTATACGTTTTTTCCTCATATAAAGAATAAAGAGTATTTCTACTTTTGCGAATGCCTACGGTAGCCCAGTCACTGAACTTGAATGATTGACTGTTGGTAACTACCTTTTGAAGAAAATTATTTTCAAATTCTTTATGGATAATAATGAAGAAATCCCTGTAAAAATCGTCAGGATTGTCTGCATCAAAGTTTGGACAAGGTAAGTTACTAATAAGACTATTTCGATATTTCTCTATCCGATTATCAGTGATGGGTCGAGTACTAAATTTAATTTTTTGCACATTTTTAAGTACTGGAAAACTAACCAACTGCCCACTGTGATCAGACTTAAAACAGTTAAGGATACTGTTATCTTGGAAATCACAATTGCAAAAAATGTTATCTAAACATGAGGCAAAAAGCTTCATAATACAAAAATTATAAATAGAGTACCTAAGTGCAAATTGTGAAGCACCTAACCAAAACAAAATCATTAAGGTACACGATAATGTACAAGGACAGCGAAGGCGCGGTGCTTGCTTTATGAACGTGTGGTAATTCAATAAGGCGCTCTCAACCGCCTAATGGAGGGTGCACCTCTGCGGAACAAACGCTGCCTTCAATTTGTATACAACCTCCGCACCTACATACAGTCCACTTCGCCACGCCTGTAATTGAATCACAGCCGAGCTTACATTTAAAACATTTGTAATAATCACCTTTACGATTTAAATTTAAACCTTGTTTACGATTTTCGAGGATCGAAAATTTGATTTATTGCTGCATCTTTTACCATTACGGGTACACAATGACGTGCAACATTTTAAATCCTCCAAAATCAATGATGAAACAAAATGCTGAATGCAATCATATTTCAATATTAAGCGTATTCCGTCGGTTCCGCGGCGTTATCGTGGATCGGAGTGCACGCGCTTGCTGCGCGCTGCGGTGACAAACAACATTCGGAGCTCATTCGTGGTCGACATTTATGCGACGTCATGGACCTCAATAGAAATGCCTCGATTTACGATCCTCTTTTACTTTTTGTCAGATGTCTTTTTTATTTGATTCGTGATCGGCTTGTGCCATTGCATTGTTGACATACATACATTTTACTATTATTAGAATCTAAAAGCTCACTCGGACTTTCACGACACAACCTCTTAATATTGTACTTACCTATCATGATTTCATCCAAACCGTTGATAAAATGATTAAATCAATCCAATTTCTTAAAGTAAAGGACGTCATCTTAGGTATTTTAAGAGACGACGAATTTAAATGTCTTCGGGAGAAATTGAAGGCAATACTTGGAGATCAAAGCGATAGCGGCACTTCACTTTTTTAAGGAATCGATACCTGTCTGCTCTTCAATAATTTCCTTTTCTGCGGATTCAATAAACGATAAGAACGTAGCAAAAAATTACAAGTCAATTAAATATATCTAGACGAACTTCGTTATAGTGCCTTTTTTGACAGGTAGGTAGGTTACCTACAAAAATACATGTAAAAAAATAACTTTATGAGTACAACAAAATTTCAATTAAATTTATTTAGTGGCACGTTCAAAACGGCTCTTTTCCGGAAAACGTAGGTATTTTCCTGTAGACGCAACATGATTTCAAGGGGAGATTATATTTATTTCCCCTTAATTTGTAGTACCTAAACGGTTGGTCAATGAACCACGCGACGGTGTCCCCTTATTTTCGAATCAACACCCTTAACAAACTTTGATATCGCAAGTGCAGGTTCCTATCATTTAATTCATTATTAATACCAACAATGGTGTAAAGTAGCAGGGTGAAGTTGGCAGCAAGCAGATTGGAACTAAAACAATATGCTCTTAGTTCACGCAACAACCAGTGTCGGAGCTAGATCGCTGTTTTCAAACTCTTAGCGTAAATTATATTCCATGAAAGCGTAGGGAATATTCGAATAACAAGATTTGCGGTTAGTTGTGAATCACTTGCCAACATTATGAGATACTTAAATGCATTCTAAGGGTACAGAGAGGCGAAACATACCATACGTACTGACAAAGAAAATGCACGGCAATATATAAGTACACACTTTTGCAACTTATAAAGACGTACAGACCTAAACATGACAGTACTAAGTGGCTTAACAAGTTGATTTCCATTTTACCTGAAATGTCAAGCTTTTCGTCAAAAGGGGTGCAAGCAAGACGCATAAATTAGAGACAAGTTAAATTTGCAATTCAATTATTGGAGTGTATTTTTGGGGCTTTCAACTGAGATAGGGCCTAACTACGGCGCTGGAGTGTAGGGGAGCTATTTGTATGCGTAATGGAAGATCGAATTTCGTATTTGTTCGCGGGGTCGTTAGCAGCACCTTCTTGCTTGTTTATAAAGAAAACAAAACCCTTTACGAGGTAGTCGGGTGGCGCGACGCTGTAAACTTACCGGCCTCAAGAACAACATAACGAGTCCAATAAATATCCGTTATTGTTCCACAACTACAACAATATTTATTTATAGTTATCCAACTGTTCCGATCGTAATTGAAAAGGCAGTTTAGATGGTATAATTGGATAACCATGTTTTTGTCACTTTTCGCGTTTTATCGAAAACATGTGAATGCACTGATGGCCATTTCACGTTTAACGCGACATATCAATGGTTCGGTCGCTTTTAACAGTTGGTAAAAAATAGGTAGCTTAATTCTTGATTGGATTTATAAAAAAATCAATCCATGTATGATTTGGATAGCATTTTTTAAAATCTACTATGATCCTCATTGGTTCATGCTAGTTTTATAGGTATAGTCATATGCGTAGACGAGAATAACTTCAACTTAACTTCACTTACATGTATTGTATACCGATATTGTATCAATCAACTAACTATTTAAGTGATATTTTAATCGTAACGAACGAGTTTCACTCCAAACCAAAACCTTCAAAAAACGACAATGTATTTCCATCGATTGTGTCAAAGTTCCGATAGTAGTCTTCAATGTTTACATGAAAGTACAAACATGGATATCCTCCGTTATCTATATATAGAGCGCACCAGGAATGTCTGTTTATAGGATTTCACGGCTAACGTAGATTGTCCGGTAGATACGGCATACCTAAAACTCGATGGGGCGTAAACGAAAGTCACGCGCCAAGGATTTCGTATCCACACGTAGCTTGTCCGTGCCCGCTCCGTAAAAAGCTCTCAGCGTTCTTCGTTCAATGCTCGCAAACATGTGGCCACCTATTGATTGTTGCCCCGTCTTACCTGTTCCAGATCGTGATGCGATTCAATCTCTTAGAACGTTCTATATATGAAGCAATAGGGTCAGTCTGTACACGGGTTTTAGACAGAAGACTCTAAGCTATTCTGACAGTAGGTAAAGGTTATTAGAAGCTTCAACGTGATATAACAATTTTATAATAATATAGGTATTCAAAAAGTCATTGTTTACATTTCTTAAGAAACCTTTATTCAGAATATTAATATTTGTGTTGGACGTCTGTTAAAACAGTGTATTTACACAGCTAGAGTAGAGCATTATAGGCCGAGCGTACGCGGTGTCAAGATCACGTCGTCGTGCCGTCGCGCCGCTCGCGGTGACACGCGTCGCCCGCGCCCCGCGCCCCCCGCTGTCGCCCGCCTGCTACCCTCAACCCTCGCACCACGCATGCTCCAATTATAATCTGTTTAGGGATGTCCACAGTCGATTAAGATTAATTTTTTACTTCAGAAACGACACAAAATTCTCAATAATAAAATTGACCTTTCGAAATATTCATAAGCATAAACTACGCCGCCCAAAAGAACCCCTATAAATGCTCGAAGTAGCGTCGGATTTCATATCGGACAGCAAATAAAAGCACACCCAAGATCTCTCACGTAGTGAACTCGAGCTTTCATATGTCTAGTGGAGAAACTGACAGGGTTAAGCACGATAGCCACCCGCGGAGGATAACTCGATAGCTCGACATAGGATAGGGCGGCATTATCCGCGGTACGACGTGCGCGCGCAGAGGCGTCGCGCGGAGGGCTTCAAACCGCCTGCGGAGGGCGTAAGGTCCGCGCGCGTCCTCACAGTGTATCGCGCGGTCACTCGCCACGACACCTCCGGTCGCGAACGGTACGGTGCTCGAGTCCCGCGCGGCCGCGAGCGTGCCAGCCGCCGGCGCCGCCGCTGCTCGCTCGCTGACTCCTCGGGAGCAGCAGGTACCGACCCCTGCCTCGGTAGCGTGATACCCAGCAATATCGCCGTAAGCGACGCAATATTACTGGCCCGCCGCTTCTGTGTGCGACTTTAATTTGTACTTTATTGTTTTCAGTGTTTATTGTTTTCCTAAAATGTGCTTTAATCGTAGTAAAATGCCTCAAATCACATAGTAAACCCTCGTCTAGTGTGAGTTATGGCCTGCGAAGGGAGTCAGGTCACGCGGCGTGAGTTTTGACGGACTGTTCTAGTTTCATATTGTTTTTGTTTGATTTCATGTTTACCTTACGTTTAATACACTACCCTTCCTGATATCCATAATTTACAGTTTTGTGTAAAGTAAACCCATTTTGTGATCACATTTGCCTACTCTGAATGTCGTCTTTCATTTTCCATAATATTTTGTCTCCACGTTACCCATTAATAAATTACCAGATTATCTCCATATTTACATGAATAATTTTCCATAAGACGGCTTGATGTTATCAAATAATTATATCTATTTAGACTTTTGATTAATTCTTCAAATTTGTGTTATGCATTAATATAAAACCAGAAACCACAGTTTATTGGATAATTTGAAGATATTATGGCTTATTACAAGTTCAAAACAGTTTTTGTTAACCAGATTTAGTTATACTGTGTTACAGTTAGTAGTTTTTGTATCTTCAGAGCTCATTGTCAAAACACCTACCTAAGGCAAATGGAACACGCAAATAGCAACAATAAATCTTACTACGACATTATATCTTTTGAAGTTCAAAGCAGTTTTGGATTGTAATGGTAAAGCCAGAGGTCAACATTGTCAGTGCCCTAAGACCTCAGTTTTAAAGCTTTATGGTACCTCATAAATACCGGTTTCAAACCTATTAGAGATTGTTATTTTAATATTAATTTCACAATCCATTATTAAGAAAAAAACAACTGTCAGCGACTGTTTTGTTTTTAAATTGGTATGGCTGTGACGTCATAACGTAACGACTTCGTCCAACAATATTGGAGACATCCAAAAACAACATTTTCAATTACGTAGTGACTTTTCTTTAATAACTTTGGTTCCCTATCTCTTCTTTCCTTCAATTTTACTCTTTTAAACATTGTATTAAGTTTAATATTTAAGTAATATGGGTACCTACTTATTTTGTCATTGTTTTTTTTTACATTATATAATGTAAACTAAACAAATAAGTAGGTAGGTATAAGATATGAGTAAATACCTAGTTCCTAATTAGGTATACAGAGGTATATCTAATATATTTTCATGCATACACTTTACTGTTCACCTTGTTATTGTTTATATTGATAAAAAATAAAATGTAAACAGAGATAAGTCGTTGCAATACGAGTCTATGTGATTTGAGGACAAACTACAGTAAAGATGTTAACCACATCCATAAAACGTATTTATTGTCATCATACCAGCTGATAATACGAAAATAGAGTGTGCCAAGACTGCCAAGTCATAACTCTCTTTGCAAACCATCAAATGATCAAATAATGTACATCCTTAGTAATTCTACATTTATAAATGTTTCCGAGTTCACTGAACTCAATTTTTAGGGGAGCAAAGAAGGGCTTAAATCTTTAAGCTGGTTTATTAATTCCAAAGTCGGTGTTAAAAAAACGTTTGCAATCTTGGGTCCGCTAAGCTGAACAACAAAGAAGCAAATGAGATATTCGGAAAACGAATCGTTCATTTTGTAATTATATTTTTTTATTTACCAATTCTCATCCGGCCAGTTCGTAACAGAAAACAAAATAAATACATGAGCTTTTGTCTGAGAGTAATATTCTAAGATACAATTTATATGCGGCCTGCGTAATCCTTAATTGTTTAAATTATTCGAGGGACTATGTGTAAAACTATTTAACTGTTAACGTGACATAAAATTAGCAGGAGTAATAAAATCTCGACCCACCAGTAGAAATGGAAGGCAAAAATAACATTATATTTAGATATATGTTTACCTAAATTAGGTAGCTGATTAATGACTACCTACGTATATAAAGAAAATATTATGGAGATAAATAAAATTCATTGATTCAAACAATGTAAACTATGAATCTTTTCAAAACATAAACAGCATATATACGTCCCACTGCTGGGCACAGGCCTCCCATCAATCAACAGGAGCGGAGAGGTGTGAATCATACCATACTGCAACACGCTCCTCCAGTGCGGGTTGGTGGAGGTGTTTGGGCTGGTAGCCCGATACCATCGGCTTAACGTACTTCCCGAAGCCCTGAATCACTATAGGTACTTTTTTGGACTTCAGAATATTTTAGGTCGACAGCGAGTGGGCGGAAATGAAAAAGAAAAACTATACAAATATCACTTTTACTAAATACATAATTACATAAAAGCTAAGAAAACTCCATAAATAAACGTGTAAATAAAAATAACTTACAAACAACGAGAGCGAAAAAATTATAGAGAAAAAGGAGAAAGACAATCGAGCCATATGGAAGAATAAAAACAGAAATTCTTATAACCTAAAGAGATTGTATATTACTTATTTATAAAAAATATTAAAACCATATAAAAATGTTCGTGGGTTATTTACACTTTTCAAAGGAAAAATATTTATATTTTTTGGCGGAAATTATATCTGCATAATCGGCCCGCTCATAACCTAAAACCCAAATCAACATTTAGGAACTAATAACCAATAAGCGATGTTAGCGTAATTAAGCGTGGCCATATTGGTCCCACGCTAGCATAAGAACCTGTCCGCGATATTAACGGCAACTTGAACTCGGACCCCTGATCAATTAGCTTGGACTTCCCGCAATTATGTGCTCAAACCAAACGGCTGGAAGATTCAAGCCTAATAGCTTGACTAAGTTTGTTTGACACGTGACTATGGTGTATGTAAATTTCACACGCTTGCACGGTGATGATTCATTAGTTTGATACTTAGTTTTTGACGTCACTTTACTGTAAAACGTCGGATGATTTATACTTCTTGGCTAGACAAATGAGGAGCCTATTTTTTTCTTTTTTTGACGTGACTTATTGAAGGTTTGCCTCCGATGGCATTAGGCCGGACAAACAAATGAGGAGGACTAAGTTTCTTACCCTATGATGTCCGCGCCTGTATCCTTACTGGGGTAGATATATTTAAAGCCTTGCTGTAGATAGAGACAAAAATCGCCGATAAACAATTTGAAGGCACATTTGACAGTTGAACCGTACAACTATGTAAGTAATGTAACAAGTAATCATGTAAGTTCTTCTAACAATTCTTCATAATAATATAATACTTGCGATCCCCCAGTATAATTGTCTTTATCTTCTTCTTCTTCCAGTGCCCGTCCATTACTGGACGTTGGCCGTCAGCTTTGAAAACTCTTCTCTGTCAGAAGCAAGACGAAACAGCTGTTCTACGGTTGTAACGCCGGTCCATTCGCGGATGTTCCGCAGCCACGACTTCTTGCTCCTCCCTCGACGTCTTCCCCCTTCAATTTTGCCCATCATAATTAATTGAAGCAGCTGGTATCTTTCATTCCTAAGAATATGCCCCAAATACGCTACTTTCCGTTTTTTGACAGTTTGCATCAATTTCCGGGACATACCGACGCGTTGGAAAACCTTCATATTGGTGACTTTCTGGGTCCAATTTTCTTCATACAACCATTATATTTTTAACTGTGTTAAGTTGTGGGGACATTCGGAAGCAAAAATGCAGATAGATACTTAACTGGTAGTTAAGTAGTAGTTAATAACTACTTAAATAACTTAATATTTAATTTGATAGATAACTCTTTCGGCAGTTATTGACATAGAAAATGCACAATGAACATTGGTTCTTTTTATAAAATATACAAACTTCGTAATCAGATACTAATGATAAAGCAGATTTACTTGTGATGCGGCACATTGGCCGGGTATGTCACGTGTCGCGGATGTAACACCCGCACCGCGCGGCCGCTGGCTAATGTCCTCGCCTAATGCGCCGCTGGCGGTGTACAAGAGGACAATTTCCGGCCCCTACCTTCCCGCCATTACGCACTAGAAACAATTCCCTAACCATTACATTCATTAATTTTACCCCCACCACACCCACCATTGCCGCCCGACATTGATTTTCTCCTGTCACTATTATTTATTGTCTAACCGACTCAAACCTCCTTTCTTATGACGCCGGCTCTTCTAATTTATCATAAAACTTAAAATTGAATAACTTGTAAAGTTAATTAGTTGTTTCATTGTGAAGCTACTTACTTATACCGCCCGCTCTCGATAGATCAGAATTTGAAATTGTAACAAGGTTTTATTTTGAGCAATTCAAATTTAAATGGGAAGTGGCCTCGTATAAATGATTCATAAGAGTTGCCAGAGTACTTTAACAATCAATGAGTTAAACTTGGATTTATTTGAAGATGTTTCTCGCGGCGCGTGATGTAGAGTCGGCTTTACGTTTGAGTCGATGTTTGGTGACGGCTGGCCGTTGACAGACGCAGGGCTTAAGACAAATTAACCGTTAAAAACTCGTGGAAAAGCAACGCGCCGGAAAAAACGTCCGAATAAAAAGCTACGACTCGACGCTTTTATCTCGACGCTCGTTTCGCGAAGACAGCGTTTGTTTTGAATGGGGAGTCCACTCGGGCACACTCGGGCACACTCTGCCCACTAAACACCGCGTCCGCTGTCAGATGTAATCATCGCATGCCGACTCCGAACCGTTTGATCTCTTCTTTTTAAACTCTCCGCTAAGATAATATCTCGCGCGAGCCCCGACATGTTTGTGTTACTCATTCCTACTCGCTAATTCACCCAAACATCTTCTTCATCTTTCCACCCATCTCCGTACCATTGTGTGGACGGAACGTATTATTAGCAACGTTCTATATACATTATCATAAACCAAAGAGTTTATAACTTTATTCCCCAAACCCTATCATCATATCATAGCACTGTGAATACAAATGCTATTCAACGCTCGATTGACAGTAAAACAATGGGTATCATCAAAGGTTGAATGAATTCGATTCGCACGCGAGCACTGATTGCTCCCACGATAATTACAGTAAATAATGTGTGCAGCAAATCATACAGTACAAAATGAGGCATAAAATGTTAGAGTTGAGGCTTGGGAACGAGACGAGCGTGCGTAATTACCCGGCGAGAATGTGGCCGGGTCCTGCGGCCGCGCCCGCCCGGCTCTCCGACCATGTCGCTAAACTAGGAATAAAGTGCTCGGTGCGGTGCCCTTAACTCGTTAATTACACTTGGAAACTTAATATACATGTTACAAATTTCGCCAGCCACATTTCAAGTTTCAATTTAAATCGAAAAAGGCAACACATGAAATTTCTTAGCGAACTTTTTTAGTACCTAACCATTTCTTAGAATATTTGTTGAACAAAGAGTGTTGGAGCACAAGTCCTCGGGGCATCTATTAAACGGACAGGAATCGTTTCCCACAGCCCGCTCTCGGCTCGTCACGGAATCAATATCGTCTTTTATCTTATGAAACGTGCTCCACATACACACACCAGCACAGCGCACCACTCACACGCCGGGGACTAGGGCTGCTAACGCGCGCCACGGGAACCAAATGAACAAAATGTTATGAGCCAAGATAGCGATAATTAATCCAAATTTCTTCGCTCTGGCACGTGTTTGTTCGCACGGTCTCTAAAACTCGGAAGATTTAATTAAAGCCTTCCCTTGATTCGTGATATTAGTTTTCTGTTGAATTATTCACGACAATTATGCACACTTTGTTCTTCCAAGCTTGAAATAGTTGTCACATGCACGACTGAGAATAACAGTACCGTGTTTGGTATTTTCATTGATTAAAATAAACCACATTGTTGTCTTCGTTAATCGACGGAGACTAAATTATAAATTATTAAGACGTCGTTTGGTATTATAGGCACCCCTGTAAATAATAGTAAACCGCGCCATAATACAAAATTCCTTCGCACGCAGATGTCAAGTGTGAGTGGATTCATTGACATTTTTTTCTACGAAACTACAAACGTTACGCTAATTAAAATAGTTTTGTATTTTTTGTGTCACAGTTGGCTGACTGATGTCGAAATTTATTTGGGCCAAGAGTGAAGATTAATATGGTTCAAACGAACAGGCGGCTCGTTAATGTTTGTGTAAATACACAGCACACAACGTGTTTATTAGAGCTCAACTACTCTTTCAAACTGGGCTACAGGGCTCTTGAAATATAGGTAAACAATGGCGCGTTAATTGTATAGCGTTGAAAACACAGCTACTGCGATGAAATTATTCGAATCAATAAGCAATTCAGTCCGGTTCAAACGCAGCTTTAGTCATAAAATGTAACCGTAGATAAATCTCGGTTGCGTCTGGTTAGAGCTGGTACATTAGTGAAGGGATGCAGCGTACTTCACTATGTTACAATCAGCGTCGAGCAAGCCATGCAAGTTCAAGTGCAAGAACAAGCCGGCTATACATCAGTCCGACCAGAAATACATCAGTCAGCGTCTATGCCATGGGAAAGCTGCGAGACGTGGTGCGCGGCGCGAGCGCTTCCTACTCGCCTTATATGCACCGACCACTATTGCACAAGACATGCCGTACGCGCCCGATGCAATATCTCCACTTGATTTACTATCGGAACAACAATCCCATATCTCTATTACAATAAATTGTTCCTGCTTTCTCGAAACTACAATGGTATTTCTCGCTATAAAATTATAAAATGGTTCGGTGGGCGTTATGACACCGTCCATAATGTTATTACGGAGAATTCTCGTCTGCAAAGGACACGGGACGAGTTAAATTCAATCCGACATTCCTTACTCCGATTTTCTATTGAATCTCTTTGCAATAAATATATCTTTACAAGAAGTCTAGCTCGGTGCAATAGAAAGATATTTACAGTTCCATTCAATTTTATTGCAGTGATTAATGTCTCTCTACTTTTACAGTCTGCGATGTAAATCGCCCACTTTGCAACGTACAGTGTAGTTTACGACACCTCAATTGATCATTAACGTTATACGACTAAATTATGAGCAAATAACTCATCTGAGCAATCTCTAGATCCTTCCTTATCGCAATATTCAGATCGAATCTTACAAGAACGTCGCGGGCAAAGCATTTTATATTGTAAATTAAAGTCTTTCAATATAGTGATTACTTATTCAAATGAACCACGTTTAAGTTGGTCCTTATAAAGAACTTCCCAAAGTGAATTTGGCCGCGTCTCGGCGTAAATTCACTTCGTGCCTCCTCGATCGACGTCACTCGAGAGACACAAAACAAAGTTCTGCCACTGAGGCTTTAAATTCCCTAATGTTTGTCAAAACATACTTAAACCTGTCAGGAGGCGCTTAAATCAATTTATTATACAGGTACTCTCAGAGACACTTCGGCAACGAGCATGTTTACCCACATGTATGTATGTAAATCTCGCATTCGTTGCTTCTTCAAAAACCCGTATGGAAAACTCTAAGCCTCTTTTATATTCTTATTCCTTATCCTTGTGGGATAATTCAAGCCCATAGGACTGGTTTTTACATAATTTTACTGCGACCCTTTCTATTGGAAGTACATTTTTGCAGAATCACTTTTTTCGTGCGAATTTTTATCGGCCACACAGGAGCGGACGCGCTAAATTAGTAAACATTCAATAAATCACGACTGCGTAATACAATTTCGCCGATCGTAAATAAAATTTTGAGCAAAGGGTAACGAGTTTTAAAAACAAACATTTTAGAGAACAAAAAGGGTAACGCGTGCACGCCTGTCGTGTTTGTCGTGAACAATGTAGAGTCGTAAGTGATGTGGGGTAATTGTTTGACATGCAAAGCACTGAGATCAACCGGCGCTCGGTGCCGGGGGACGGCACTATCACTGATTCACACACTCAAACATAACTCTACCTAACTATACCACACGCTATACAACTTTAGATTATTTGCATCAGAGGCATATACCTTCCTGGTTACATTTCGTTATGACATACTTAGCTGAACTCAATTCTCTCTAGTATTCTTCTGTCTTCAAATATGCTGCTGTTTCCGGTGTTATAATACTAATTCATTTTACAATCGACGCAAGAATTAATAACGCACGTGACACAATTTCGGAGTATTAGCCATAATGGAGATTCAAAGCTGCCGACGCTTGATATGATATATAGATCCTACCGTTAATTTTAAAACTGTTGACTCCGCCTCCTACACTTTACGATTACGTGGAAAATATCCAATTAGTTTAGTATTCATAGAAGTATAATTTTCGGTTCGTTATATTTCGAGAACAAACGTGCCTCCAGATTTTATTGGAGTGATAAAAAGTTCTTGTATTTTATGTCTGACAAAGATAGTGAGATAGTGAAATGACATTCAAATATCCAGTGTGAACAGGGTGTTATCAGCGGACGTAACTCAGAGCCGACCCGACCCTCATCCTCCGATAATCATATCGATTAGATATTTCTCCTTCCCTATCTCAGTTCCAATTATTTGCAGATATACCTTGACATTCCTTTATTGACGTCGCTAAGAAGATTACGGAAGCTGAACTTGAACAGATTATTTTGCTTTTAATGAAATTCCTATCTAAATGATCAGGTTAACATTCTTATAAAGCAATAAGTACTTACTATATAACAAATTTAAACTATTCGTCAAAAGCTATCTAATTATGTTCATAATTTTAAACAAGATTTCATAGCTGTTTATGCAAATATACAGAACATAGCTATAGTGGAAATAATAACTATTTACAGAAGGCAAAATACAATTAGGTACTTTTCGCACAGAATACGTTACAAAATTTCTACACGTGTTCTACGATATAATATTTTTTTATATAAATAACGTTTAATCTTTACAATCTAACAAAATCTCCGATTAGCAAAAAATATTAAAGGCATTTAATGCGGCATATCGTAAAGGACCCTCGTATTCTTTATAAAAACAGCTGTTATTCACACTTTGCACACTGGATATTCTTCAGACACACAATGGGAAATTTAACCGCATCACGTCATGTCGAGACGGGTGAGCTTAACGTTAGTTACGTCAGGTCTATTGCACTACAGTCCCTCGTTGGTCCGTATTTTTTGTGGCATGTCTAATAACTCCGCGAGCTTTCGATGGCACCTCAGGCGCGGGCGCAAAAAAACCGACAAAAGCTCATGTGTAAGCTCTAGGCAGGGGTCGCGGTCGGTCGGTGGAGCCGGCGCCGGCAGTAAGCCGCGCGCACGCAACGGAATAGGTCGCATTCGAGCACCGCGCTTTCATACACTTGAATTCATGTGACGAAAATATAAACTAAATAAATCTTTTCAGAAATCTACTTAAATATAAAAAAGTAAAAGTGTTCCATTTAAAAATGAGAAATATTATTAATAAAAACGTTTGAACACTACTAGTGTTTATTTAAACGTACGTGATGCCAACGAACGTAAATAAGATTGTGTAAACGATGTAAGTGATAAAGACGTTCAAGTGAGATGTTGGGTGCGAGCGAACAGTAGTGCAGTGGACTGGTACAACCAAGATGACGATGAAATCGCTGAAGTACAGCGAGCGGGAGGAGATGATGGAGGGGTTCAGCCCAGTACCGCCCCCGCTCCCCCGCCGCCAGCCCGTCCGCAATATCTACGCAGAACCCTTCGTAGACCCTAGGTAAGTACCACCGACAACCGCTCTACTAACACCAGGTAAGTCCATACCCTTACTAACCTCAACACAATCCTACCGGAGATCATAACTGGAAAATATTAAAACATTTTCTATTGCTATTTTTACAAAACATTCAAAACTCAAATGACATGAACTTAAAGATCAAAGGCGCGAGTGAGATTAGGGCGCAGTTGCTATAAATTTTGTAAAACGTGTAAACATCACAGACACTAAAGAGTATCTGCCAATGAGATCTCTTTCAAAGAAGCAGCCTACCGTTATCACTGCCTTTAACGTGGGTGCTAGTTATCATACTACATTAATGGATGAACTAAGACTTATATCCCGAACTCTACACAGAGGTCTGATAAAAGGTTATCTCATGTCTATTAAATTTATATCCGACAAATGTCTCTGATAAGAACCATTAGTAAGTATGAAGACGTCTAATACTTATGATTAAGGATATTGTAAAGAAGAAAGCCATTACTCTATTGTAGGAACAAATATTAAAACATTCATCTGGCGGTGAGATGAAACAAGTAATGGCTAAGCCGTCGCCGCACATAAATAACGAACCTTTGATAAAGCCGACTACAAGAAAAGCTCGCCGCGGAACAAACGTAAATGACCATTCGGAAAACATATCAAACGCCGCGACAGCGTTTAAAACTTTACGATGGTTCCGTATTCCGGTCACAACATGTTAACTATTAGTTCATACATAATAACATGCCATAATCTTCTATCTTCAAATCGATTACAATACTGATTCGATACGTTTCTAAAATATTAAAACAAAATAAAATAAGGAAATCTACAAAGCAAACACATTATTTCTTGTTGAAATCGAGTAAGTATTAAGCAAGTATTTGCAGACAAACAATGCCAAGCCGGAACTAATAATAAAAAGAATCCGAAAGAAATAAGGAAAATGTTCAATTCAATTGACTAGTTGAAACAGTCGGCGGCACTTGTTTACCTTCCCGACCCCAGTTCGACCCACCCCTTGTATACGCAGCCACTCTACAAAGTAATAATAAAGAGCCTGGAGCCAGAAAACATCTATTTCATTATATCGCACGACTACATAAACACGGGATGCTTGCCATCCCTGCAAACCTCTGAAGACCACCGAACATTATTAAAGTAAGGCACTACACAAAACTAATTCTGCGGCTCTTATTCGGGGTCTCCTTAGGGGTTCCAATAAGAGTTATCACATAACCTCTGTTACAAAATTGTGCTGATTTTGAGAGTATGCAGATCCCCTCCGTGCTAATGGACGGTGGCGGTGGACTAGACAGGCCGGATGCTCCTATATGCTAGGCCATAAATCATATTTTTATACTTGGCGCACGTTCCGCGGGCAGAGAGCGCAGTTACCGCCATCTGCGACACCCCAATCGCTGCTCAGCTTAATTTCGACAGATTCGAGGGCGAATCCCAACTATTAATATCGCAATATCGGTACAAAATGTTCATATCGTTATGGAAAAGGTCTGCTTGCCAAACCAAACGATATTATCTACTCTATTTTGTATTATTAAGAACACGAAGAATCTCACATTATTTTCTTATAATGGTAGATAGAACAATTGTTCCCATTTGATGAACACAAAACAGCCTATAAAAATTAATTCTTGTTGTGATATCCTAATTTATTGACACAAAATGCATAATGATAGCAATTTACCATGCCAGACCGTCGATCGATAACGGAAACATAATTTGACGCATAGCAAGCGGTGAGTAAAGAATGTAATTTCCTTTACAATGTGTTAACAGGGACCGAATACGGGGCAGACGAGTATGACGGTTAAGTGCACGCAACAATGGCGTAGATAGCATCATGTTGCCCCACGATGCTCACGCGCTACGCTTCGACAAGGAACCAATCATTATTAAGGCAACAGCCCCGAGCAAGCATTGTCTAAAGACTGCAGTACATAAATGTGCTCAGTAGACTGTTACGCAGAGACAACTAATCGCAAAAACGCCTGACACGTCTCGTAGTCTGCATGCCTGAACTAAATACATGTAAACATGCATGTTTTTACCAGTTACCTACCAAAATGAATATAATTCACTTAGAAGACATGCAAACTTTACCCAAGTTCCAAAGTATTTTGTTCTACACGTAGGTTCCAGTAACTTCCAAGATTCATAAATCTTCAGAAATTTCTAACATCTCACAAAATTCAGATTCTATTTCTTATTTCACCCACGTTATCAAACTTTACTGTACAAGCTTTAATGATCATAAAGTGTTGGCATCATTTTAGGGTTCCTTTGTTCGCTATTGGACCAGAAGCCCTTTCAATCTTGCATGCGTCATTCCCTCTAACAGGTATAAGTGAGGTGGTATTAAGTTTGTATTTAACTTGTTGTTTAACACGTGCATTGAAAGTTCCTTGTGTATTCAGTGCGCTTCTCGCCTACTGGTAAATCCATACCTAAGTATATCAGCTACATGCAGAATGTTTATGTTTCCAAAGATGTATACTTAGTTCACTCGTCCCCCGTTTAGGAAGTTTTATACTGACTTAATTAACGTTGAAATATAAACTTGGGCAAATGCGGCAAATGTCTGCAGAGACACGATCGGTGAACGTGTACGGGGGAAGTTTCGAACTGACAGTAAATATTTGACGATATGCGGAGCCGGGAAGCTCAGCCGAGCAAGAAATGATTTCCATACGGCCCGGACAGCGCAAACACCGTTCACCCATCAAACTCCAACACAAACGCACAACTTAGTTAATAGCATTTAGACGATCGCTCCCGACGCAAACCGTTCCCTCCGCACGGATTCGCTTTGTTACAAAATCCAATTCAACCGACTCCACCATCTCTATAACCAAATTGAATAGCCATAATTAATTGTTCATGTCACTCTGTTAATTAGTTTATGTATCCCAACTCTCGACGGGATAAAGATAATTCAGGGAGTTCAGCGAACTGTGAGTTTCTGTCAATTAAACAGATAACATTTGCAGAAAGATCATACGCGATTCTCTGTATTTCGCAGCGTTCAAAGTAAATTGCACGTGGGATCATTATCCGCTCAGTGCTAAGTAGCTTTAAAGCTCTCCCAAGTGGAGAGGTTGCCAAGCTGAGGTTCGATGCACACATGCATTTGTTTATTCAGCTGACACACGCTAGCAATATTTAGTTAGAAACAAGTTGCGCACTCCTGGCTCCAGAATATTGGCAGTAGTGTGCTCCCTATTACTGAGATTGCTTGCAGCGCCAACCCGCCCAACGCGCGGCGATGCGCTACTTTAGCGCCCGGAGCGATGATTTTAGTTGCCTGCCTCGTGTTCCATGTATCATGATTCTAATAGGTTCTTGAACACTCTCGTTTCAAAATCACTTCAACATTGATTACGTAGAAACCGTGTTCAGTGAACTCGAATTGTTCAATTAATAGAATCACTTACTAAAATATTCACTCGGTGTTCGAACCCGTCTGTACCTAGTTCACTTAACGCTCAACCCTTGAACTTAGTTTTAAATCTATATTTAAAAAGTTTTACGAAGCTATTATAGAGGATAGTGATCGATTGTAGAGAGGCCTCAAGCGTCTTATTAACAGGGCGTGTAATTAGAGGAAACGCCCCATCAAGCTAGCAAACACAAGTTCTCCTCTTGTGCGGCCGCATGAGGGGCACCGAGTACCGCTCGCATCAAAGTTCAAACCAATCGCTGTCCATTGCAGGAAGTCCAATTATCTCCCTTTAACGTTAAAGTTTAATGTCGACCCAATCATTTCATTAAACTGAATCTTGTTGCTTCAATCACTCATGATAGCTCGATCAAACGAACCAATCAGGAATTCAGTGACGTCACGCCACATCTATTCGCTTTGAGCAACAAACAATAGTAACATGGTAACTGGGTCAATAAAATGCAGCGAAGTCGAGAAATGACTTTCTTGTTTCGCAATTTGAAACAAAGCTGAAGTTCTTCAAAAGAGTTCTGCACTTTGTTCTTTAAAAGTCTTTGATTTCTTACTATATACTTGATCTAACTCGAAACTCGGTTTGGGTGGAAACTGAATGGAAACAACAATATAACTCGTTTACCTAGAAATTGAAACGTAGAACCGTCTTCGTTTCTATTAAAGGCATCCATCAATCGCACCATAACAAAGCTTATCAACAATGTATGACGACGTTGTGTTTGGGACAAAGGATAATCCACGTCCACAATTCCACTGTCACAAAGTCGGACATAAATCTTTCACGGTGACACCGATCGGCATCCAGTGCGTTCGAGTTATCGGCGCTCACATTATCTCCTGTCGCCGCCCTCCTGATTCTCCGGACTGTTTCTAAACGCAACGGTCCTATTTTCTTAACGTAATGACAGATTAAATCACGGATATTGACAGGCAGAGAAGTTTATTCTTAAAATGATATAAAATTCGTGATAAGGTACTTTATTACGGTGTAAAATAGGTATCTCAGTCGTAAATCAATACTTCTAAGCGTCGTTGCTCTATACCTGACGATGTGATCTATAGCAGCCCTACTAAGTCTCTTTATCATTCTAAGGATTACAGAGGATCCCTAATCTTTTCTACTTATCTGTCTAGGCGTTTGTAAACAAACAACTTTTCGTTTGAATAATACAGTCGGTGAGGTGAGGTTCTGAATACAATGGCGAGCCTGTAATAGTTTCCGTTTTGAATAAGAGATGCCTATTGTCTCCCTCCGATATTGATTGACTCCGTCTTAGGATGCCAGTATTCAAAATTGTTTTCCTGTGTTGTAACCAAGGTAATTCTAGTGTCAGATGTTCAACAATTCATTGCAGACAACGATTGAAATATTTAACCCTCAATATTTGACTATGTTACTATAAATTACCCATTGTATTCTCTTGTTGAACGTAACCTATTTCCTTTCATCGTCATGAGTAGCTATTATCCCAAATCTCAGTTCATTGAACGCATCTATGAATCATAATGAAAATCTAATATTAGGAATGAATATTTGGTGGTGGCGGCTCGGTCGCACCGCCACCGTCGCCGGTGACAACGTCAACCGCACGTCACCTCGGAGTCAGCAGCAGATATTTCTATGGCACCACCGCTCACCGCTCACGGGACGCTTATCGGAATAGGGTATTTTAGCCCAACCCGTTTCAAAAATAAACAACCTGGCGTCCCGTCCGAATAAATACAAACCTCTCTTTGACACTGCCTCCTATAAATAACTGTAATGAATAGGCGGCTGGCATTCCCGCAGTAATATGTAATGTCGACGTTTCCTCGCGTGGATTTATTTCACTCCTTATTTGAATATTTTATAATTTAGAAGGATAGGCTGCCTTGCTCCAACAATTAAATACACATTACTAAATAGGCAGCTGTACTGTTGCGTGTAATACATTCGGATTGCTGATGCTGTTTGAAAACGCATAAAGTTATGAAACATAAAGTCAAGTAAGGGATAGCTAGTAGGTATAATGCACGTTGAAATGATGAAATATTAATAGATATTAAAATGAAGCCGGCTTTGCATAATTATTCTACGCAGCAACCGGGGCGCATAAATGCTTTAAATAAGGAAATATCGTTACACCTATACAACAACAGGTACTAAATAGATGTACGTAGGTACATGTTCACATCAGCGCCGACCAAACACGAAGAACGGTTGAGAGCCTAGACACGCAGTTCGAGTGTCCACCATAAGTAGCGGTACAATATTCACGTTGTGTGGCTTCTCAGACAGTATTGAGCAAAGTTCTGCTCCGAAGCACATATTTGGTGAGAGCTGACCAAACAGCGGACCACACAGGGTGGCTCCATTTGTCCCGGTTCTTGCTCCCCGAGAGATAACAAACGCGCAGCCGCTCTACGCTGCACTTATCTAAACACTCAGCTTGCACTATACACAAACAAAGCTGCCCCCTAACTCACTTTTTACCACGAACTATCTTTTCTTTTTACCCTTTAGGGCTTCGCGGTGCTGCGAGCTTCGCGTGCCCGCTCCGAGTGCCTTTGTTTGTGTCCGGAAATTCATGCATTTTGCCGCAACATGCAGTTAAGTGAAGATATGTACAGGAATGTCTCTTTAACCTTATTTACAGCACAGAAATATTTCGTACAAAATAAAATGGTCATTTTAAACGTGTCCGCTCGAGGCGCCATTACTTAAAGGTTAAATGACAAAAACATGACGGGGACAATTTAAAACACATTCTCCGAAATTCGAAAAAAACCTTTTAAGACAAGCACCTACCTACCAAAAAAGGTTACGACGAAATCTTTCTAATAACAGTTTTGGTCTTGTCCAAGGTACACGTCATCGGGCGTGACTAACGAATGGCTCGCCCTACAGACCCTAAATTCTGAGTCGTAAGTATCAGTGACACGACGCCGCCGTATCTACGAAGGCTGCCGAACATTACCATAACTCTGGCTGAACCATAAACGTAATTAGAGACACCAATAACACACCGAACACTTGAAACACATTAATCCGTTTTGATTTGGTAGGGTTGACGCTCTAAGGTGTACATACGTGCATCAAAATGATATAGCGACGCAAGGGGTTCTGGTTCCCGATACACTACAAGTGCTCGAGTTATAAAATAATCGTAACTTTCCAGAGTGACTGTGACATGTCTTACGTGAATTACGACACTACGGTCGCGTGGGCGATTCCGAATGAAGATCGCCGGGAAACAAATTAATGTAAATTTACTTGCTCCAACATAAGAAAATACCGTGAGCGTAGCTACTTACGCTAAATAGTACATAATTACTGTCTATAATGACCGAATAGCGTTCCACGACGTCGTAGCCGCTGGGAAGCCAGCCTCACTTGACATCTCTAACATTGTAATTATAGAGAAACGGTAAATACTTAATTCAAATCGTGGTCATTAATATATCCTCGGTCGCTCGTTTAGAATACGCCAGAGAATATAAACGTCCCAGATGTGGCTATTGATGATATCTTTATACTAAATAGGTATTGAGAACGTATACTTTATGATGATTATTAAAGTTTTAAATAAATCGCCGTTAACCGCTTATTAAGAACAACCAAATTTGTGAATATTGATGCTGATTCGATTTATATAAGGCATTTTTATGCTTTTTCACTTCATAACACGATCATATCCAAAATCATTGACATAACTATTAACAGAGAGCCTTTTCTCAAAATTAATAGCTCTACATTTGACCCGCGTTAAAAATATTGACTATAAACGTCGTTAGATTAACGGCAAATCGTTTTTGTAATCCAATGGTGTAATATATTACGTTTTCTGCTTGCTTACGTAAGTGTTTAATGAGTTTATTATTATTAGTAGCCCACACATCATAATAGGTACACTCCCAATCTCCATAATGCGCTACTCGTAAAAACTACATTCGTAAATTATTGTTATTACGTACTGCTCAAAGAACAACGTAATTTTCTTTCACCTTAAGAAAGGCCATCACCGTCACTAACCTGTTTCGCTTCTCACACAGCTAAATGCCATTTGGATCCGTTGATCATGGACGTTACAGTCATTAGACGCGTAAATATTCAATGTGCAAGTGTACAAGCTGTTCTGCAATTCAATCGGTCGACACGAGGGAAGGAATGACCCATTACCCTTATCATTTAGTGTTGCCGGTGGAGCGTGGCGCGCCACTACACGACACCTCCGGATCGTAACTCTAAAACAAACGACAAACCCATATTTCCTTTCCACTGCGTTCCGCTTCGAATCACCCTTAAATCACCTGACTTTTCGACTCACGTAAGCATGTGCTTGCACCAAATAATGACTGTTCCCTTTTGTCTTTGTTACGCTTAACTCTTTACTTCCTGCAATTTAAATACTGAGGTAAGGAGTTTCAAATAATCCCTTATAATGACTCTGAAACCTGGCATAGTGCCACTAACCGCAGGCGGATCGTAAAACCCATTAAATGCGCAACAGTGACATTTTGATTTACAAAAATGTAGCAAGTAATAAATTGTTGGTTGTTCAAATGGCACGATGTAATTCCGAAATCGAAACCAACCGTGGTTAATTGATAAAATATTACTCGTGGAATTGTCCTTTAATAAATTTCACGGCCCATGAGCTGAATATGGGCAAAAAATGCAGATGAGTGAGAATGTCAATCGAGTTGAATTTAAAAAGGGGTCCTGCGGATTCGCCGGGCATGTGTAATGTAGTGCAACGAGTGACTCGCGCCCCTCATCTCAGCGGTTTTCTGGGCTAATGTGAAAATCTTGCTCTCCGCGTCGGAGCGCTCTCCATCTTCACTCTTAGTGAGATATATATTAGGTCGAAAACGGCGGCCAGATTGCGACATTACCTAAATGTGAGCTCCAATCAGTCTCCCTCGTTCTGAATATGTCGCCGTAGCACGCCATTTTGTCAACCGCTTAATATTTATAGCTTTGTACTTAACTACTCGTGTTGTTCTTGCTTTACTGCATTTTTATTATAATGCCACTTCCATTCTGAATACCGACGTTATTTGATATGGACTTTAAAATTTTATTACTTTCTATCCTATTATTTATCCGTCTCCTTATTTGTTGTACAAGCAGTGTGGAGCAGTATATTGCACAATCTATAGTCCAATGATATAGTATTGGACTACCTACTCAATCAGTTAAGCTAAGCTGGCGCGTTGATCAATCTAACGCGAATGCCCTTATCGATCGCTTTGAACTCGCAAGCTATTTGTCTTTCATTAGGCTCAGATCGAGGAAATCCAGTAATGGATCCTCATTTGTATCTGCGACTGTATAAATAATGGCGTCAAGAGATCCGCACCATTCACAGCCGCCTAAAACAAACATAATTAGAGAGATATTGTCAATCTCTGTTAGGGTAGTGACGTTACTCTATTAGTGTCGATTTCTCCTGCAAACACAAATGCATGTACATTTTGTCTTATACTAAGCTTCTCATATTTCAAAGCAATGTTTTTAAAATTCACATTTTATATTCATGCTGAAATATATCATATTCCAATGTTCATCCGTGCCGCGGACTATAAAGTAATACCATAATACATCAAAAGTTTTCCAGCGCGGGTCGGAGCCGGTCCGGCGTCCATATTTCGAAAGTTGCTTATGAAAAGGTAGTAGTTGGAGTGTTCCCGTGCCGTCTCATCCTGCACTCGCTATTCACAGGTATGTTTGTTGTCGGGAACGAATTTTAACATCACCAAATACGTATAACAAGCGAGCCGGACGTACAAAGAGAAACAAACAAACTTTCTCGTCAGGTTTAGCTTAGACGACGTTTCAGTGTTATAAAAATATTTATACCTTTCACGGTCTTATGATAACGGTACTATAATACATTGATCGATTAGCCGTAATATCCATAGATGGGCACGCTGTGTGCACAGGGCAGCAGAGGGCCGCAGACACTACCCATGTCAAATGTGTGCCTACGAGCGCTATCCATTATCGGAAGAGGCGGGGGAGGAATGCGATAAAATTTTTCAATCAGGCAACCGCCGAAAAATATTTACAGTGTAACCCGAGGCAGCAGGGAGGACAATATTGTGGAGCGATACGCCAGAGGCGCCCGCGGCGGCGGCGACGCGGGCCTTCCGTCGCTTTGTGCGCCACCGTCGAAATAATATTGAACTCTGGGTGAAATACGAGCGGCCGCGAGGGGCGCCTCCTGTGAAACCGTTTTTCCGTTTCAGTGAACAATACCAAGCGTTTAGTTTAGGACTTGGGCCTCAGAATCGGGTCACATTGATAGTTATCTGCTCGCGTTGGAGGGCAGTCAAATTGAAATAAAATCTCACATTTCAGTATTCACTTGCACAATCATTTCACATGCAAATAGCATCCCATTCTATGGTACTTTAAGACCAGTTGCGAATTGCATTTTCCTACACCACGCACTTTATATTTAATCGAATGCCGTTTTAAACTCAACCAGTGGGTAGACACAACATTTTACCATAACCTGGACCATTCTTTCAGTATTTATTGCGCTACACTTAATTTGCATGCGCTTAGTATTTTAATATCTTTGAACGACAGGAATAATAAAAGGCTATCGATATCGTATGGGCTCCCCGTTAACTATGGAAATTTGATAGAGAGGTATGGGCCCCGCCTTGTCGCTCGCACCGGTCAGCTAATGGAAAATTGTTTATCACTATCAGGAGGTGCGCGTGAGCACGATTATTTAGGTGCGGGTCCCCGCAGTCTACGGCCGGCCAGTAATTGGCCGCTTATTCGCTATCGCTTCCATTCATTTCTCGCGATAAACCTGCCCCAGGGCGCGTTTGCGGATGCAGTAAGCTCATTCGATGCAACTGCATAGAGATTATCTTAGGTTATTATAGCTTGTAGCAAGTGCCTCCACGTCACATATTTCAAGAGCCACACGTTACAGTTGCCTAGTTAGTTTGAAATTATGTAGAGATGAAATGTTAAGATAGACAATCGTGCAAACGGCAACCGTATTCTGTTTTGCATGGTTATTAATTTAAACGATTTGAGACTGTAATTTGCAAATCAAAGTTATGGCCACACCCGTCAATGTGTTACCTAGAACATGAGTTAATCAGTCGCCAAATATTCATTATGACTAATTTCTATTATTACAGACCATTTTTGCTTGTAAAATGCTAATGCTAAGAGCTTCCGTCGTCTGATATATTTCCAGGAAAATTGCTTGCTAAATATACCCGAGCAAACACTTGGTAGCGCGAGCCACACTCTCCCATTCATGAATCAACTTCAGCATTACCTAACCGGAGCTAGCGACCAAAACAAACACCATGCCTTGCTATGAGGTTATTAATACAAGACCCGAGTTCAACGATTCCGAGAGTGCTGGATTTAAATCGCTGTATCATACGATGCATTCGCGCAGCACGCACAAGTGTGTAACTACAAAAACAAATTGCATCTTCACTCACGTTTCATTCTACTTCGAAACTATTGCGGAAATTATCATAAACAGCTTTCCAATAAAACTTCTAGCTATATATATTCATGAACTTATCTACCGATAACATTAAACACAAGCTTAATCGACTGTCATAGATTACGTTGTTTATAACCAGTAACACATAATTAATAAAGCAATATAAACGTTCTCTCCGACTTCGAGGAATAACATTCCTATTTAAAAGACCATTTTGACGAATGTTTTTTAATTAATCCGTTGGGTGTGTTGGTGTCGACTGAGGCAGCTATTTAAGTGGACAGATTCCGGGCGTGGCCGGAGTACCAGCGTTAGACAGATGAGCACCACTTGTTTAATTCCTCCTATTTATCTGAAACACTTTTTGTTCAGTTTGGATTAACACTGATGCCCATGAATCCTCCCCGTTTATCGTCGCTATGCTTTAACTTACAGTCTTAATAATAGAAAAGGTGGTAATTTTATTCCGGTTCTTTATACTGAACGTTTTCGTCGGGGGAGGAAATTGGCATAGCGGAGCGACGCCATTGTTACACATTTCGTTTTAAATTGGGGGCTTTCTTGAATTTACACCCATGACTTGCAGCGAGGGGCCGGCCCGCGTCTTCAGACGCCGCCTATCGATTGATCCAACTAAACTGTTGCTGAGCTCCCTTTATTATATTGAAAATTGAACCGGCTAAAACACCAAAGCCCTTTTATGGCTTCGCTATCTTTCTCACTTGACATTTGAATGCAAAACCATTATTAAATAAACGGCTATCGCCATTGTATGTCCCACAAGAATACTCTGTTCTTAATTTGTGTTCAATATATTATGATGCATGCGAAACAATCATCATTGAAAGGCTCGCCGATGCTCACGGCCGCTGTTTCATTTTATCTCTTTGTTCGATACAACCCACATGGCAATTAGTTTGAAGGTTTCAGAAAATAAACTTGCGCGATAGCGTTATTACAAAATATTATTCATATTAAAATCGATAACATCTCGGATCGCTTTTCGACCCTCTCTACGAATGTAAGGGGCGTTTACAGATCCTCCACAAAAAGAAAATCAAATGGATCGAAGCGGGCCGTATATTCTATAGAACTAAATGAGGATTGTGGCTTTTAAGACTGTCAGTAATACAATAAACTCTACGTCAGGGCTTAGGCCTTTTACTTTGTTAATTGCAAAGATTCTTATCCTTAATCTAGGCCTAAATATCCGCTAAACGAGGGCTTTATCAGAAAAGCGCCCCTGTAGCTACCTTTAGAAGTAATTATCGTAGACATAGATCAAGCAAGCTGATAAAATTCAGAAGTTCCCCTCGCCATCGTTAAACGGGGAATCTTTTAGGATAGATAAAATAAATTTAAACATACGAGTTATAAAAATACTCGTGACATTTAGAACCAATTTGACAGCAAGCCCGAATGCTTCGACATGTGGTGGAATATATAGTTCACACATTTTAATTAGAGGCGTAATTTTACCGTCTGCACCTTTTTCGACAAGGAGGAATGTCGCATAACCTAATGAGTTGAAACGTCAAGGCAATGTGTTTTTACTTTGTTCATTTATTTTCGTACTCATCTGCTATGCACTAATAAAAGCAAGCTGTCTACAACCGGTCACATTCCACCTGTCCCTGCGTGCATATTAACCAGTAATACATAGCTAGTGCCTATATCGCAGTGCAAATAACGGTAATGCCCATCAGACGAGACAGACCGACATGACTATGAACTTGTGTCTGTGAGATCGCGATTAGACAAGACTCGAATTGATTGATTCATCTTATCTTTCCCAACATCGTAAGCATTGTCGAGAGCGACGTAATCGGACAGAAACATGGTTGATCACATTAATATTAATGTT
Organism: Pectinophora gossypiella; assembly: GCF_024362695.1. NCBI lineage: Eukaryota > Metazoa > Arthropoda > Insecta > Lepidoptera > Gelechiidae > Pectinophora > Pectinophora gossypiella. Next base: position 10,726,345 of record NC_065407.1, read on the forward strand.
AGTCTAATAGAGGTTAAACTTTACCGTGACAGATGTTCATATAACTTAATTTTATATAAGAATACAGTCTTCATGAGCAAATATGTCTCACAATAATAATATAGGAATATTTGCCGAAATATGGCTTTATATTATTTAACCGCCGCACCCAAAACTAAATCCAATCGTGATACGTCCAAAGTTACGGCTTCCATTCCATTGAACCAGTTCATCGTCAATTATTTTAGGGCTAAAAGCATGTGGCTTACCTCCACAGGCCTATATTTAAGGGCGCTGCAATAAAAGCACATCGCTGTCCGGTCCATTCCCGCACGACTGTGCAAGATAAATGGACGGCGCAGAGCGGGCGCGCCGAAGGAGACGCGTTCTCACGGCCCGTGCCTGTATTTCTTTCTTTTTGTTTCATCTGGTTTCCGAGTTAGAGGTCGGCTCGGTCGCTCCGAGACTAGAAGTGACCGCTGCACGCGCGATTACCACGATAAAAACTGTGCGACAGTGAACGTGAACAACTAACGAGTCTCCGCAACTACCTGCGGCGAACATGCCACATTTTTTTCCCTAACATAGCGATAACATTACCGTTCTAAGTGATATTTGAAAATTCAAAATAATGGCGTGAAAGGATCGTGTCACGTGTAATGCGGCGTTTCGTGTGTAAACTGGTTGTGGGTTCTCTCGCGTTAATTAGACACGGCTCTCGCGCAGCAACACCTCTGCTCATTATTTACCGCTTCATTAAGAGCTCACTCACGACGAGCGCCTGTCAAAATCTCGGCGAACACCCGTCCATCCGCCGCTTGAAATATCGCAGCATTGTCCTACAATAACACTGTCGTCGGCCTCGTTAATTGTCTTAGTCGCCTCTACTTCTCGAAATCTGCTTATTTGAGAGCTCCACTGCTGTGCTCGTAAAATAGAATGTGAGTTTCCGTTCCAAAATCGAAACAAGCACGTTGTCATTGCGCAACAACTCAAAGCTTCGCCACAATATTTCCTTTAAACAAAAACAAAATTAACACACAGCTCATTTCGGTAACGCGCGGAAATGATGCGCTTCGAACAGTAATAGCACCCATACGGGACTATAAACAATAAAATCATAATGATGATGGATTTAAAAAATCAATTTCATGTACAGTTACAAATGGTCAACATAATAATCGGCAATCACTACTTTAGAACACCGTCTTTGGAGCCGGTTTGTTCGTTAAAAACGTTAGGATACGTTGTAACCTTTTTGGAATAGATTGGATCTCTTTAGATTCCAATGCCTAGCAAAAATGTATTAGCATTAATATTATACTTTCTAAACATTGGATATAAAGCAAACGACGGCGGAGGCTTTAAAGCCATTTAAGGGCAGAGTCTGCATGCCCGCGGCATTGTGATTTCTGTACACGTTTTAATGAATTCGTCCTTCCTTCGAACGTTCCTCGGCCGCTATTCAAAAGAAAATTACAGTCGAGAGCCTCCTCGAAACAAACCCTTTAGAAGTCACGCTCCGTTCTCGCTAAAGTTGGACCAATTATTGTTTCTCTTTTTTTGCTTTCCTTTCCTCTAGAGGTCATTATAGTAGCGTCAGTTGGTGAGCGTTTGGTCGCGGCCACTGCACCATATGCTCTCAACTCAAGCTTTTAAATTTAGTCGTGACAGTGAAGTTCGGGTAATTGATTAATGGCCCCTCAAGGCGGACGTGTTTAAACGCCTCGATCATCGTTTTTTTGGTCGGAATCCCTGATAATGATACGTTTTGATTGTCTTATGGGACCGCAACGACACCATATGGTGGGCACAGATTCGCTTCGCCAACAGTTGGTTGCGACGTTACAACGGGGCAGGTACTTGGATATTGTTAGGACTTTTGAAATCTGTTCGTAACCTGCTTTGAAAGAATTTAACCTCTCCGATCCCTACCTGTGCAGTCTACAGATAGCCGAACTTTTCGTGAAAGATTGAAGGTCTGCAGCATTCACAAAGAATATCTTTTGTTTGCCCAATCAGTCATTTAAAACCAAAACAATACTAACTTTGTAAATCTTTGTCCACAGATTGGGCGGCACGGGCATGTCAAGCGGCATGGGTCAGGGTACGCTGGGTAGCGCGCACTGCCAGCTAGCCAACCAGCCTCTGGTGATGCCAGTGTTCCCGCTGCGAGCCAGTCAACCAAGCCCCGTGCCCGTCTACTCCCCCTCCCGCTTCCACATAGACAAGCGATGCCAACACCGGTGCACGTGGAAGTGTCTCGCCATCGCCATGATATGCCTCTGCGTCATCTTAGCGGCTATGCTCGCATACTTTATAGGTAAGTGCAACGGTGTTTTTTATACTCAAGGCGGTCGTTGTGTGTTATATATATTAGCAGTTTTACAGCCAAACACGTATCAAAGCATAATTTCTCCAATTTTAAAATAAGTAACCTTTCTTACAATTATTACAAAGGAGCTCTACAACAAACAAAAACAAAACAAAACAAATACACTTTATTGCACCAAAATAAAAATAAATAATCACAAAAAGACTCTTAACTTAGTAAATGGCAAATGGCGGCCTTATCGCTTAAAGCGATTTCTTCCAGGCAACCATAAGGTGAGGAAAAATTTTAAAAAAATTGAAAGATTGCGGGTACAAACTATAAGTACAACTTATCAATAAATACATGCAAATAAATATATAACATACTCTATTGAATTGAATACCGATGTCAGATAATAATCATCTGGCGTCTTTAAATCGAATAAGTGTATACGTTAAATCTGCAAATAATGGTTATTTATAAACTAATTTAATTAAAGATATAATAATATCATGTCTGAAAAAAAAACACAGAACTTAAGTATTATCATAATGAACAAAGTATATTAAATGCCACTCTAAAAGTACCGCAGTATTGCGTTGTACCAAATTAACGTTTCATTTCTCCTACTAAACTAGACTAGGTTAGGTAAGAGCACCGCATCGCAAAACATGTTGCATTAGACTTTCATTAACTAATAAAAGTGCACTAAAACCGCACTAACCCTGCCTACATATTTCAAGCTGCATCCTAATGGATATTAAAATATGCAATATCACCACAATACTAAAATATGAAACATTAAACTTTTGAGCAAAGGAAGTTCTAAATACTATACTCGGACATGCATTACGACACTTATTACGTAATAAATATCTAAGTTTATTGAACTAAATAATAGTTACCGTACCCCAATCACGTATACTACGAACAACTTTAAAGTAAGGATCTCATTATAATTTAAGAAGCTCCGTAAAATGATTTCATTATGCAATTTGTACACTGCATCCATTTAAGTGAAAAGTTTGTTGCAATTTGCAAGTACAAGAACTTATAACTACCAGAGTTCTTTGATCACGAGTTTCGTATCTTTTGAATTCTGCTGCGGTTTAAAAATCGTCTACGTGCACAGCTTACATTGAAAATAATGATGAAAAGGGCTATGATGTAGACAAAGACTCATTTAATCGATTAGATTTCGAAGGTTTTAACTACAAGTTATATTGTCGATACAATACAATACAATACAAATACACTTTATTGCACCAAACTAAAAATAAATAATTACAAAAAGTCTCTTAATGAAGTACATGGCAAATGGCGGCCTTATCGCTTAAAGCGATGTCGATATATCTTTGTTCGCCGTCGCAGCGGGGTGCTTCAAACCTCTCGTTAAGACAGTATTTTTATTAACTCGCTCGGAATGTTCGATTAAAATATTCATAACATTATTCTTTCTCAATCCATTAGCTTTGTATGGTCGCTCGAGCCACGCTGTCACGTGTTATTGTAGAACATCATTAACTTCAGGAAATCATGGTGTTTTGTTACCTACACGGACGCCCACAGCCACCATTAGAGACGCAGATTGACTTTAATCTTGAAATGAAGGTACCTTCAGTAACTGCCACTTACCATCTAACTCGTAAAATATATACTATTATTAGTAGATTGCAATTTCTCAGTTGATTACGACGCGAAGAAAAATCGCATAGGTTGAACTTATACCATGTTGTTAAGGCGAAATGACGCCTCAGGCGGTGGCTCCCTCCAATCAAGGGGCAGTTTTATCTTGTGTGATTTGAAACAATCAAAATGGCTAGCCCGCGAGGATTACGCCCTGCGGCTACGATTCAAATGAAACAGTAGCGACCCACAGTAAATTCCAGTAATCCCTGAAGTAGATTGAGGCTTTAAATCATACTTCTTATATAATGTGCACGCACACACCATCAATCGGGATTTGTCCGTCCAAAATTACAAACAATATATCCCGGTCAAAGGTTATTTTTTGTTGGTTGTTTATTTTTAATCTTGTTCCTTATTATCCTATCGATAATCTATTAGAATTGGTTTTTATAATGCCTAACCCATCACACTGGCCGTTGAAAACTGGTCGTTGTTCTAAGAGCAGCTATAAAAAGTTTTATTCGTTTATCGCTCGCTACACACCCAAATCATAATAGAATTGAAAAAAAGTTTCCGTCATCACATCAAAATTCAATTACTAAAGGTGATAAATTTGAATATCCACTGCGTGAATGCAAATGAGTTTATTAAACATTGATGTTGCAACGAAAACAGACTTCAACCATTAGTCTTTCATCATTCTTTGTTTGGATCTCGCAACCGACATCCACAGAGAGCCTCATAAAAAACTAAACAAACATTTGAAAATATAAATGATGCGCCTAACCTAAGGCAACGCGGCCGCGTGCCTCGGGTCCGCGCTCCCGTGTTAGCGGGGTTATAAATTATCTCACATTTCTACGTCCCATATTATTTTACTACGGATATATCAGACACTTGCAATCCCGGCCTACCCGCCAAACGACCAATCATAATTTATATCCCATACTATTCGCAAAGTATACATTGTTAAAGTAATCCTTTACCTGTGAAACAAAATGTATTAAATACACGTGTAGGTAATGTCTGTCTGTTATAAACTTATAACGGCACATTCAATGTGCAGTGTATATAGAGTAAACGCCTCGGCGGGTACACACCGAAAGCTTTTCCCGCTAACGGCGCAAAAACACGGAACAGCATAAACAAAGTGCTAGATAGTCACGAGTTCACTAACAGCTGTTGTTGGAGGTACAGTTACATCCTAATGGAGCTCGCGAATAACACGGGGCAGCTAACAATAAACCAAAAAATACAAAGGAAAATGAGTGTAGTCTAGTCTTCGCAGACCGTCCATTTAGTTATTTTAGAGTGCAGTATAATCGACCGCAAGCTTTCGTGGAGATGTAAGATTGTGAGTGGGTTCGAACCGCGAGCACATGTGAAGTTATACTCAAAATAGCATCAAAGTCACCGGCACTGCGCAGTGATACCTCTGGCCTACATTCTCCTCTACCCGTACATTTACCCCGGCAAGCCCTTCGTTTAACTAATAAAACTCGAATGAAGAACTCATCATCAAAGCTAGTACGACTTCTGAATAAACAGCCGCGTAAAACACGATTATTAGGTTTTATTTTCGTCCTAATGTCACTTAAAATGTTATCGTATGCTCAAGGCTTCAAAATTGATAAAACTTGTAGGCATCGCTTATTTCATTATTTATTAATTTCGAGTGTGTAGAGTAAGGGTTCAGCAACCTGCTCCAGCACGCAACGCACGCGAATCCCCTATAGAACATTCCCAGAAACAATGTGTTGCCTGTACTAAGCCATTTTACTGAAAACTGTTTCTTTGTTGCTTTAACTTGTTTTGTATCCAATTCTCCTAATTAGCTTCCAAATGTCGAAAAACAGAAAAGGGATATCAAGATAAGTTAAAATCATTTATAGCAGCTCCTTAAGCTAAAGCGCGCTAGCAACTACCGTTTCAATTTAACTTAACCCACAGCTCTATTAAACAGTTTGAACAAACACTAAATAATGCGCCGGAAGCACGCAATATACTGCCTCGAAACTTCACGATTTCGGCACCTCAAACTCAGTGTAAAGTTAAATCTTATTTTCTATCATAGTAGTCGATTAAAATAATAAAAAATGTCTACAATTTCTCACGTAGTCCAAGTAATAGCAGTAAGTAGAGAAAGCTAACTGGTAGTAAACGAATAATAAAATAAATCTAATACATTTCAAGGCTTCTTAAGTAATGTAATGAACCGGCCCGATATAAGGTGTTTCAAGTCAATGAAGCTTATCGTATCGGATCTCAATTCATTTAGATTTCCATTAAACTGTAGGGACAGCAGATAAGGAACGCGCGACGCATATTGATGCGCGGCTCGGCATCGATTCAAACTGGAACACGTTTTTCTTTAAATGAACTATGAGCGTCTAAATGACCACATTTAGATTTCCGTTAGATATTCAAAAATCTATCGAACCGATAAATGAGAGTTTAGTGATTACAAGGAGAAAAACATTCTCCCCGAGTATGAAACTCGTTCAGCAGCACTTGAGTTTTCCTCCTCTTTTGATGCTCCTCTTGAAGGTCAGTATCATTAGGGTTATCCTATCCTCACTTAAGAAATATTGCCGTTCCGAACGAGGATTTCGTGCTCATTTAAGAAGCTCTGCGTTTTCATGGATATGATGAATGTAATCTTTCCGACCTTGCCCCAAATAGCTAACCAAGTAGCGTTACTAAATCATGTATTGTGCCTTATCCGTCTAAAGTTATAAACCGAAGTTTACAAATTAAAAGCTTTTAAGTAATAACTAACTTATCGGGACTTTAATTAACGAAACATTCTTAATCATTTAACTTGATCATAAATCATTTTAGTCCTGTAATCATTGGGTTTCAGAACACAATAAAATATTTGTTGGACACGCCTCCTGGCGTTCCGGATGTGTACCGAATAAAAAGCGGTTCTGTAGTTTAATCCGACATAAATCTCCTGGTGTCGGTAGTTCTAGTGATGTAATGAAAAAATGTGAACCATCTGTTGCACCCTTCATTACGTGCATAGTGCAATGAATGGGGGCAAATACAGCACCGTCAACTTTTTAATGTAATTGAAATTGTGAGGACCCCAAATGTTTTATTAAAGCTCGCTCAGCTTTTTGGCATTAACGCTTTTGAAGAGATCCGTGGGACATACATCACCATCGACTCTTATTACATTGTTGATGTTGTATTATTAGCAAACATGTAGCATTAATCTAATCCTATTCACAAAAAAGTAAGTACGTAGTAGAGAACTATTCAGGTTTCTGATTCACCGGTTGGAATTTTACCAAATATTTAACGGCCATTGCTGTTTTCGTCAGCAACTAGTGGTCGGAGAATTATGATCAGCAATCATAAGAAATCAATCACAGTCAAAATGGAACGTGACTCTACGTCCGCCTCGTCTTCTTACCTGATAGAAAATAAATGAATCCAATACAAAATGAACTCTGGCATAAAAACGTTTAGCTTTGCGGTTAGTTTCGATACAAGCGATCGATCTCAGTCCTTTTATTACAGGTCACTGATCTCTTTATTGTTATTATTAGGAGACGCACCTTAACGTCACAGTCAGACACGTTCCAATATATTTAATCTCATTTTTTCAATTAGTCGTGGTGTAAAATTTACACTCTGCTAAGATACATTTGTACTTGTCCGCGCTTCTTATAAAATGGGGCAGAGACCTCGACCCTCCTGCGAATGCGGATCATATTATAAAAGACAAGGACGGTTATATGATCCTCCGTAAATAATAGAAGGAGATAGGCAACACACACGAGCACCGAGAAGATTTATCACGTGACTAATACCGAGTCAGTGCGACGGCGCGTCTCTGTCCCCCGGGACTCTATCAAACGAGTTTCGCTCCCCCATCGCACGATGCAATCTATGCTGAATCGTATTACAATAAATTGTATTAACTCGAAAAATAGTGGAGATAGCAAACATCGTCCATCTGCACACAATCGTCCCATGCATCGCGCTCGCCGCTGAAAGTACCCCATTTCCTACTCGCCGCCGCTCCTATGGTGAAAATTTATAGATTTTACGAGGGATCATCGGGAAAGTCGCGACTTACCACATTGCTATATTTCATTTTCGTTGGCGGAAATTACGTCATTTGAGTTCGCTTATCTCATACATTGTCATTGTTTGCGAGGGCTCTTATTTAAGCCAGAACATATGAAATAAATATTTCGTTGTTATATTTCATTTTGTCTGACGCCGCTTCACAATTGTTTAGTAAAGCTGTAAAAATACATGATAATCAAAAAATACTCGTATAATAATAGCATCATCTGTCGGCTATCAGAGTCGCTACAGCCTGTCACAACTCAACTGGAACACCAATATTTATTTTCATTCTTATGAGAGCCTTCTCTATAGACTATTTTACATGTCTCCGCTTATCTTATTTTGGCAGCAGGATTTAATAATAAAAAGCAACAACCAAAGCTTGACGCAGAATATAAATAACTCACTTATACTGATTGCTGACCGATAAAAGTTGTCATTAAACTATCGACCCTCGAGTTAGCATAATGTAAATTGTCCAATTCTGAGGCAAACGGCCAAATGGCGTCAACGCATCGCGATCCTTATCAGGAAGTAAATCTTGTGGATAGACGCGGTGCCAGGGCTGCCAGTGTCGGGGGACGAGACGATAACTTAATTGCTTTGACACCGCTGGGGGTATCCGCACGAATTATGGAAAGCGCTGCGGGCGCACTCGCCATGTCTCCCCGGGAAAAAAACTTGCATTTCGCTGCTTATTTTCCGGATTCCGACGACGTAATTTGGTGACTACGAAACTGTTTCTTTCGAGGAAAAATTTGACTTGCTCCTTTTCTTCAACAGGTTTTTATATCTGCCTCACTCTTTATCCTAATTTAAAGTCTTCTAAGTATTCATAAAACGTTTAAGAAATACCAAAATCCGGTTCCCATATATCTTTTAACAAATTAGTGAGGAGATTGTCTCGAGAATAATTAGTTAGGTTCAGAATGGACGTAACGTCAATTAAATCTATAAAGATTGACAGATGGCTTTTAACGCTTGCACCATAACATATTGAGCGCACATCCTGCGCGCACGCTCCGAAATAAATAAACATTACATCCCCATCGGAGCACAAATCCCGGACTCGCGGCCTTCTTACAAAACTAATAAATGTACACAATAAATTCTCTTTACATTAGAATGTCGGCGCCATTTGTTAGCTCCGTTGCAATTTTATATGTACCTACCCAATTACCCACGAAGAATTTTGCGATAGAACACGAAAATTAAAATTACTATCTTCAACAGAAACAGTACGAAATTAAAATTTACATTAAAGGCGCCTTGCTTAACTTGCTTTTACATCTACTATTTTCTGCTTGAGTTGTTTCTTCAATATAAAAAGTGTAACGCGTTATCCAAGGAGCCGAGCTCGTGCTCTTCTTAGTTAGACCGTGAAAAATTATCCAATTAGGTTGCGTAGTGCGGCATCCGAACGATCCGATCGCCGGCAACTGTCGCATAATGAGACAACGGCATTCCCCGCAGCAAGAAATGGTTGGGTGTCGCCAGCCACCTACGTGCTTTGGAGTGCGGCCCGCGGCAGCGGAACCAATCGCTCCGTCACACCGCCACGAATGCGCCTCAGCCGTGCTTCGGTTAATCAAAACCCGACGGGACGTCACGTCACTTACCCCGCACACTCACGCACCGCGCCCGTCACTCTGCAGCGACATCTCTTTGTGTCGCGTTTCGTAATACATGTCGTCTTGGCCGACACCCGTGTGAACCGTAATAGAATTACCTTTCGGCTACTGGGCATTATTGATGTGGGCCGCTGATAACAAGCGAACTTAACGGAAACTTAATTGGAAATCCAGATTGAGAGAAAGATTGGAAGCTTAGCGCACAATTTTCTATTAGACGAAAGAACTTTTATGAATTACGATGGCTTAATCTTGTGAGAAACTACCTTAAATTAATTGATAATTTGTCTTTGTTACAGCGTTATCGTCAATTAAAAGTAATATAGACAATTCAAATTGCATACTGGTTCAAGATGTGAAAGCTGTAACACATGCACAAGGAATTAGGGATTTATCAACGTCATCACCATCGGACGGTAAGTGTCTGAAAGTATTTATTTAACAACTTTTTTTGATGTACATAATCATTCTAACTCTTGTTTTATTTGTAGAATCAATATCAACATCATCTCTGGGAGGCTGGTCGACAACGGCGGAAGCTGCGCTAGAGTCAGCGGTGATACCGCAACAAGCGCAGCAGGCCGCGCCGCCGCCCTGGTCGCCGGCCCTCGAAGTCCGGGAATTCGATGAGCTGCACAGCGCCACCATACCTGCCTACCAGTTCTGGAGTTCAGAATTCCGCAACAAACAACCCGCCTACGTTAGCCTTAACTTTACTGTACCGTGGGGCGCCAATTTTGCTGTATACGGCAGACGCAACGTAGCACCAAGTGTTACGCAGTATGACTTTGTAGAATTTATCCGCGGCGGCAGAGTCGATCACCGACTCAGAAGAAGAAGAAGTCTGCATAAACACGACCCTCACGAACACAACATGAACGAATGGGACGCGTTATTGAGCACGATTAGTCCATTTCAGAGATGGAACCACACGATAACTAGGAGATCAACGGATATGAGGGTAAATGTCAGTATATTGCAGTACCTAGACACGGGGAGATGGTTTATTTCAGTATACAATGACGAACTCCAGCCGCACAACGTTGAAATGATTGTTTCGGAAGCCGAGGGCGTTACTAATTCTTGCCCTGACGATTGCTCTGGCCACGGATCCTGTTATCTTGGGAAATGCGAATGTATGGACGGATACGAAGGACATGATTGTTCAAAGAGTGAGTATTACTAAATTCTAGTATTTGTACTTATTACTAAATAAGTACAAATATTTGTTTCCTTTCTTCATAAATTGAAATGATTACATTTACTTATCAATTTAAGGTGTGTGCCCAGTACTTTGTTCTGGTCACGGAGCGTATGCCGGCGGAGTCTGTCATTGTTCTGAAGGCTGGAAAGGTGCGGAATGTGACGTACCAGCTCATGATTGCGAACCCGCTGACTGCTCAGGTCGAGGTCAATGTATCGCTGGACATTGCAACTGCAACGCTGGGTGGAAAGGTCCTAAATGTGATGAAGGTAAGGCAAAACCTTAATAAAGACTTTATAAGGATCAGTTATATGCATTAAACATTTCAAAAGTACTAAACTGTAATCTCTGGAACCGAAAATCAGTACTTAAATACTCACGACTTAAACCACGCTGTGAATATTTTCTTATGACAAAACCAAAACTGTTTACCAACAATTGGTTTTGTACGACTTGTGGTTTTGCCCACCCAAGTAGACGCTACAACCGTGACGTTATACACGTACTTATACCTAAAACGGATACCAAGAATAGCCCAGTTGGTATTATGTTATGTTATGTTAGTGGGCTCTGTTTTCCGCATTTAGACTCTAAGATGGCCCATTATGCGTGTGATTGTTGACTACGTAAGCCAACCTATCTCCTTCCAGAAGCTCAGAAGCCTCCTGGGGTTTTCACAGGCTTCGCGGAGCGACCCCATTTCTTTGAGGATTTTTACCCGTTGTGCTGACACTCCCGTGCATTCCAGGATTACATGGGGGGCAGTTTCTTCTGCGTCTAGACAGCCTCTGCAAAGTGGGCTGTCCGTTATCCCTAAGTTAAATAGGTGCTTGTTGAGTGGGCAGTGACCCGTAATACTGCCCACTACTATTCGAAGGTCATTGCGGTTTAAGCGAAGCAGTCGACGAGTGAAGCTCTTGGATATCATAGGCATGATATCCTTCGACTGTCTGCATGTGGGCAGCTGTGCCCATCTGTCGTTGTGTAGTTGCAGGGTATGGTCCCGTACCCACGAGCGTAACTGACTGAAAGGTATCGGTAGGATTGGTTCGGGTCCATATATCCTTGTGTCTGATCCTCTCCTTGCCAGTTCGTCGGCGGCATCATTACCCAGCGATCCACTGTGCCCTTTAATCCACTGCAGGGTAACCTTGTTAGTTAAGGCCATCTTCTGCAGTTCTCTGTGGCACTCGTATATTAGCCCCGAGGTTATGTTGTCACTATTTAGGGCTTGTAAGACAGCTGCGCTGTCTGAGAGGATTCTGATGTCATAACCCTTGACATTTCTCTTCCTCACTGTGCTGGCGGCCTGAATTATGGCTACACATTCGCATTGAAAAATGGAGCTGTATTTTCCTAAAGCCACTGATTTTTGAATGTTTAAGTCGAGAGAGAAAACTCCGGCACCCGTCCCTGAGGACATTTTGGAACCATCTGTGTAGATGCGGAGTTCCCTGATGCCGGATTGATCTCGCTCTGTTTCCTGCAGACTTATCACATAATTTCTTTCTGTAATCTGTGTTTGTGGGATTCTGTCGCATGGGGCGAGTAAAAGTTTCTGATGTTGTATTGCCCTGTCTAGAATTTTGGTATGTGGGCCTATGCCATTTGTATCCCATATCCCGGTGTTGCGGAGTCTCATCGCTGCCATCGTGGCTTCCTGTTTAACGATCAGGTCCAGGGGTGGCAAGCTCAGAATTACTTCTAGTGCTGCAGTAGGTGCAGTTCTCATGCAGCCGGTAATAGCAGAGCAGGCCAATCTCTGGAACTGCTGTAGCTTTGTAATGGTTGTGCTGAGCTCGGTCCTGGGCCACCAAACGACTGCTCCATATGTTAGTAATGGTTTTATCACGGTATTGTATAGCCAAAGCGTGATCTTAGGTGAGAGTCCCCATGTTTTCCCCATGAGCCGTTTGCATTGCCAGAACGCTATGCAGGCTCTCTCCAGTTTATTTTCTAGGTGTTTGTTCCATAGCAGCTTATTGTCTAGAATAACGCCCAGGTATTTGACTTCGCTACTTAATTTGAGATTTGTGCCGAAAAGTTTGGGTAATTTTAAGTTATCCAATTTCCGTTTGTTTGTGAAAAGTATAAGTTCCGTCTTGGACGGATTTACCGATAGGTTGTGCCTAGTGCACCAGTCTTCGACTATCCTCAAAGCGGATCCCATGAGATCGCATAGTGTGTTTTCAAATCTCCCACTGATGAGAATAGATAAATCGTCAGCATAGCCCACTGTGAAGAATTTGTGTTTATTTAACGATTCTATCAATTCGTTAACCACTATGTTCCATAAGAGAGGCGATAGGACTCCGCCCTGAGGGCACCCTTTCGCTACTATGCCTCTAGTGGTGTTGTTCACAGTGAATTGTATGGCTCTGTGTCTAAGCATGTTGTCTATCCACCCGGCAACCGTGGAGTCGACGTTATGTTTCTCAAGAGCTCGGCTAATGCTGGTAAAGGTTGTTTTATCAAATGCCCCCTCAATGTCGATGAAACAACCAAGGGTTGAGCCTTTTGTTGACAGTGTATTTTCGATGCGTGACACTACCGTGTGTAGTGCGGATTCGGTAGATTTGCCTTTACTGTATGCATGTTGTTGATGGTGTAATGGTCTACGTGTTAGGGCATTTGTCCTTATCTCCCTATCACACAGCCTCTCCAAGGTCTTTAGTAGGAAAGATGTGAGACTGATGGGTCTGAAGGACTTGGCCTGCGTGTAGTCACTTTTGCCGGGTTTTGGTATAAAGACCACTTTCACTTCTCTCCATTTCTTGGGCACATATCTAAAGGCTATGCATCCCCTGAAAATTACCACCAAGTGGTCTGTAAGTGATTTGTCGCACCATAACATCAGGCCTGGGAATATTCCGTCCAGACCTGCTGATTTGTACGGGAGGAAGCTGTTGATTGCCCACCTGACGTTGGTTTCATTTATCAGCCTGTGTGCTGTATCCCATTGTTCAGGATTAGGTGGCGGTGCATTGCAATCGTCCCATGTCGTATTGTCTGTGATATGACAGCCGGGGAAATGTGATTCTAATAGTATATGACTTGTCTCAGTGTCTGATTTTGTGTACGAGCCGTCGGGTTTCCTAAGACATCCCAACGTGCGTTCCGGATCACTACTGAGGATGTTTTTGACGCGTACAGCCGTGTGTGTAGATTCTATGCTGGTGCAGAAACGTTTCCAGCACTCAGCTTTCCTGAGACGGATTCGTTTCTTGTACGCCTGCCTGGTCAGATTGTAGTTTTCCCAGTCCTGTTCGTTGCGCGTATTTTTTGCCCTGTTGAAAAGCTTACGTAACTTACGGCGTAGTTTTTCTAGATCAGGTCCCCACCACTGACGGCTCCTTGACGATGCTGTCCTGGTATTAGTGAGTGGGCACGCAAGTTCATAATTAGTTATAAGAGTGGTGGTTAGGTGATTAACATGTGTGTCAATAGAGTCTGAGTTAGTGTAGGTGGGTGGCAACTCTAGTCTTTTAAGGTCAATACCAGTTTTGGCCCTGTACATGTTTTGGTTTGTTTTCCTGGGGTTGCGCTTTAGCTCAGCGCAACATACCTTGACAGTTAGGTAGTATCGGATCCATCTGTGGTCAGAGCAAGAGAGTTCATCAGATACATGCCACCCTGTTATGTGCTGAGATATTTGCTCTGTGGCTAAGGTGAGATCGATAATTGTTTGTGCTCTCGAATTGACGAAAGTTGGCTCCGATCCCCTATTTAAGAGATTGAGGTTAGTAGTGAAAAGATAATTGGTGAATTCATTACCTCGGTCGTTGGACTTGCCACATCCCCACATGCCATGGTGCGCATTGGAGTCGACGGAGATGATTAGCTCCAGTCCCTCCCTCTCGCAGTGCGTTATCAGGGCTGTCAGCTCCGGTGTCGGGATGTTGGTGTCACCGGGAAGATAGACCGACGCCAGCACTGTTTCTGGTAGGTAGAGAGAGGGGTTCCTCGGCAGTGTGATAGCCGTGAGGTCTCTGGAACAGAACTCGTTTATTAAGTTGGTACGCACATGTTTGGGAACAAAAATGCATGTGCGTGGATTACTTACGGTGGTATCCAGAAGTATTTTTCCACCGATATTATTGAGACCACAAATCCTGCCTTTCCTGATCCACGGCTCCTGGATCAGGGCAATGGTCTCTGTCTCCACCTCCAGCACTCTGCGTAGGGTAGCCGTTGCAGTTTGGCTGTGCTGGAGGTTTGTTTGGAGGACATTAGTCCTCAAGGCGGGGAGAGGGAGAGGGAGAGGAGCAGGGGGAGCCATCGCTACGTCCCAGAATCGCGTCCACGTCCTCCTCGGTCATCAACCGCTCGTCCCACTCGGTTAGTGCACTGGGCGGCGATCCTGAGACCGCGCCGGGTGCATTCACCGAGCATGGATCGCTCCGTTCCGTTGCCGGAATGGTCTGGCGCTGCGAGCTCGGATGAGGTAGTGCTGGGCCGTGACTACTGGTAGCCACAGCCGTGGGGTCTGGGCCCGTTGGGGCCTCCCTCACAGCACTATCAATGGGCGCCTTCGATGACTCACTATGGAGACCACCTCCGTGCGCCTCATTGAAGAAGAGGACGTAGATTGAGCCTGTTCTGTAGGCGACTCGTCGATCTCTCGCCTTGATTTTATCCACTTCCTCCTGTGGTAGACCGAGGACCAGGAACATTCCCGGTGGGTTTTCACCCTGTGGCTCGGCTTTGTACAAGGTCCAGGATTGGACGTCGTACCACTTGTTTTGCCGATCGAGAATGGTTAGCAGCTTATCCATGCAATCACTCCCGGTCCACTCAAAACGTGGTACGAACATCCCCGCTTTCACCCTGCGAGGTATCTCGCTCTGCCGCACAACGACAAGACGAGACCCCTCGCGGGGCGACGGTATCTTGCTGATGTTCTGCTTCAGCCATTGGACGGCGAGGTCGTCTTCGCACCACATCTTCAGCGCCCCTTCACTGCAGAAGGCTTTACCCCTAAAAGCCACTACATTGTAGTCTGGCGAATCCGGGGATGTGGGCTTGAAGAGTTCCTCAAGCAAAAGGTCGTCAATGGCCTGCTCTATTTTAGCAGCCTCATCAGCCGTCAAGGTCCTAAAGGGAGCAGTGATGACCGCTACCTGCAGCTCATTGGTAAGCAACGAGTCTGCATAGCTCACTGACTCCCTTGTGGTATTCGAGGGGCGCCCTCCTTTGGCCCGTTTGCTACCACCGCGGGGTGAGATGGTATCATCCGGACGTGGCCGTTTCGAGGGCTGGGCAGCAGTAGGCTCGGCACTAGCAGGCTTATGCCTGACTCCTGCCCTTTTTCCTCTAGGCCTGGATGACGCCTTCCTCTTCGGTACGTCGGAAGACGTAGATGCGGAAGGTTGGGGTGCCTGACCGATCTCAGCAGTCCCTGCAGCACGTAATTCGGCGCGGGGGAGCTGCTTGATTTCGGCAGCGGCAGCGTTGGCTTGTAATGGCCGTTCGACAGCCACCGTATGCTTCGGGGTCGACGACCCTTTGGCTGGTGACGGTTTCCTCCCTTGGCCTTCCGCCTTCTTCGCCTTCCTGGCTAGAACTCGCGCTTGAGCGCGTCTAGCCTTCCTATTTGAAGGCTGGGTCAGAGCCTTAGTAGAAGAAGGAATGCTCACGGCTTTATCTTTTTTGCCCGTTCTCCTTTTCGGGACTACTAAATGCCAAGGCGACTCCCTGACCCTGGAAGTCGATGGCATGGCCTGAGCTAAAGCCGTGAGATCCAACGTGGTCGCGCTAGGGAGCGCAGCCTTGTCGGATTTACTATCCGAGACCGGCGCGGTCGGAGACGCAGCACGGTCGTTGTCCAATCCGGTTCTCGTGGAAGCCATGGTATTGGTTTTGTAGATTCATCTTCGGCGGCGTTCCACCCTCCCTGGAGCCCGCAGATGGGGACGTCGTACACTGTAGTGCACGAGCGCCAAAACTACCCCGAAGATATAGGTCCCCGCCCCAACAGAAAGACGAGCCTAAACGAATCGAAGGAATTCCGAGACTGCTACGCAACCACGAGTAATTACGCAGCTCATCAAGGGTCCCGCGACCGCCGGCTGCCTCCCATTGGTTTAGGAACCTCGCCTGACCGCCCTCTGACGGGCGAGTCGCAGCCGATTGATCATAAGTGGCTAGCTTATAATCTCCCGTTTTAGGGTAAATCCGGGCCAAAGTGGTGTGTTGCGGCCTGCTCAACCACCAGGACACCTTCATCACACTGTACGGGTCTCCACGCACGGCACAAACACGCGGGTGGCCATAATCCCGTCCGTCGATCATCGTTCGTTGTGATGGCGGGCCCACAGCGCATGGCCACGTCGCGCTGTAACGAGGGGTTTGCTAGAAACCAGTTATTAAGGCGCCGGTGGTTCGCCTGCGCCCTACACAGTTCTGCTGTTAAGATTGCTCGAGGTGGATAGTATGTGCGAAACTCGTGTGTGATCTTAACATTGCCCAGGGTGCACGACCCCTGAAGGGGGCCCGGCTATGCCGGCGAGGACGTACTGTGTAGGACTTGATGGTAGGCGCCCTGTAGCCCGAGTTCGCACTCCCCTGGCGTGCGCGTTTCGGCATTTCCTGGTGCTTGTTGGTGAGAATCTCTAGCTAGATTAACACCCCAGGACCCTCTACACTACCACCCAAAGCACCCCAGCCCAGTTGGTAATTGTGCTTTGTTTTGACAGAGGACTGCCTGGACCCGACGTGTGGTGGTCACGGGTCGTGCGTGCGCGGGCGCTGCGTTTGCCGAGCGGGCTGGCGCGGCGCCGCGTGCAGCGAACGCGACGCGCGCGTACAGCGCTGCCTGCCAGCGTGTTCGCAACGCGGCGTCTACGATCTGGATGCCGGACGATGCGTCTGTGATCCGCTTTACACTGGAGATGACTGCTCTCAAGGTAAGACTAAGACAGTAATATTTATTTCGGACCCGTTTTCTTACGAATTTGATTCGTGCGTACACGTAAGTACGAACACAGGAACATACAGGAAAGCAGTAATTATCCCAAATTTCTAAGTACCATGGGAGCGCGAGTTGGTTGTCATAGTCCGTGCATACGTACGAATCGAAATCGTACGAAGACGATTTAACCGACCGGTCTAAATCTACATTCAACGCTCCGGCGTCATCCTAAATGACTTCAGGAACTAATGCGGCATTTGATTATAGTGGTCTGCTCCCTTGACTGTGGACCACACGGAGTTTGCGCGGAAGGAGTGTGCCGTTGCGATGAAGGTTGGACCGGAGCCCTATGCGATCAAAGACCATGCGACTCACGATGCCACGACCACGGACAATGCAAAAACGGCACTTGTGTCTGTACGCAAGGATGGAATGGCAGACACTGCACACTGCGTAAGTATCACTAAATGTTTTCAATTAATGTATCTCTATCGTATTGCGTTCATTAATGCTCGCTTATAACTCGATAAGCAATCCCGAGTAGATTGAATGAATCACTTAAATCAATTTATTGGACCTATTACAGACTCATGAACGTAAATAGAACACCACTTATTGAACACTTATTGAGTATTGTCTTATGTATGTAGCGGGTTGTCCAAACGGCTGTTCTCGTCATGGGCAATGCCTCTTGGAAGACGGTGTGTACCGCTGCTCCTGCGCCGATGGCTGGGCGGGCGTCGACTGCTCCATTGCCCTCGAACTCTCCTGCAACGACAACGAAGACAACGATGAAGGTAAGAACTTGCCTTCTTTTCAGATTCAAAGCTATAATGTTAAAATTGTCAAAAATAAATGTGAGATTGGCTATAACTTGACGATGGCACTACCTTTGAAGATGGCATGACGGACTGCTCGGACTCGGAATGCTGCAGTCGGCCAGAGTGCACTGAGCACATCATGTGCCTAGCGTCCAACGACCCCGTAGAGGTCCTGCTCCGGAAACAGCCGCCCTCCGTCACCGCGTCCTTCTACCAGCGCGTCAAGTTCCTCATCGAAGAAAACTCCGTACAGAGCTACGCCCACATGGACGAGTATTCGGAGAGGTAAGTCCAATCACGGACCTGACATGTCCAAATATTTAACGAACACCAAATCACTTCATGAACGTAAAGGATATCGTTCTCTATGGACCGAAATTCGCAATCAAAATTCAATTGATCGCTCGGTTACCTTTACTACGATTAACGGTATCCTTTACTCGTAAATTGGTTTAGGACTGACCTACCGGTTTGCACAAATCATGAATTAATATTTGCACTTTACAATGATTTTAGATTCGTGATATCATCGCCGTACTATAATGTAAATCCGTAAGAAGAAGAAACAAAGTTCATGACATAAAGTAATTAGGAACTAGCACCTTTACCATTTTTGATCCCGCTCATCTTCCTAAACCTCTCCAAGGATTTGGTGTGGTTATTTTAATTTAATTGATGAAACTATATTTTATAAATTACTGATTTTTTTTACCATCTGGTGGAAGTGTTTTGATTTTCCTCTGTTTTCTGACGTAAATAATATTGATTTATTATTTGCGATCCTAGCATGGTTATGTTTTTTATCATTAACCATAATTTTCATCGTGTTTATAAGTTTTTTGTACTTACTATTAATTTTTCACACCAGATCCGATGTGTTGTGTATTGTCTAATGTTTATCCCTTGTGTGTGTCTAACCCTACCTGTTTGTCTAAACCAAAACAAATGCGTCGTATAATAAATACAGAATAGAATAAATAAATAACACGATCGATCGAGCGCTCGAAAGCTTCGAACAGTTTGGCTTGTCTTCTTGTCGAACTAGTCAACTCTCGAAATAAGGTTCATCTATATTGTACTCAAATCATGACAGACGCTTCTCATGAATTTATAATACGTGATCAACCTCTACATATAAAGAAATGATTTCTGATCAATTTGTTGTTTGGGATACGTCGAGTCTTTCATGATCTGAGTTACAAATCTACAAAGTATATTCGTCCTTACAGTATATTCCGTGAAAAAGAATCAAACCGATTATAAAGTATGAGATCTAGACAAAGCAAAACTGAATAACAATACGAGTAGTAGTCAACCCACCTCGCTTAATATGCAAAAGCGCCTCAAAAGTTTGTTTGCATTAAAACACGAGCCGCTTCACTATTTTATTTGAGTTGAAGAGTCTAGAGTGGTTATATTGCGTTCTGGCATTTGTTTCATCAGTCCCAAGTAACACTTGACGGAGTGCTTCCTGAATCCAGCATGCCTTATACTCCGTGTAATCTTGGTGCAACCTACGAACATACGTTATTCCAAATTTTTTATCGAAATTTATTTTGTTCCGATGTTGAAATAGTGGTGGCGTTGTTCTAATGCAAACGGGCTTCGTTCATGAGCCAGTGCGTGTCTAAATTGGAATCGATAAGCAAGTGTTACAACGCAAAGTAACCAGTGTAGACGAGATGGACCGTCCGGAGCGGTCGCGATGACGGGGTGGGGTTGCACTGAGGGATGTAGGTATCTGTGTAGTAATCTGTCCTGTCTTTCTGTGTCCCTGTGCCGCCGTGTGTCCGCCACTCCTAGCGAGTTCTGGAATTCCTTTACACCATGGTAAGTGTCAGTCAGCCCGCCCTCGCCCCTCAGTGTTCAGTATCTGTTGACCTCTTCCCTTTGGTTGCAACTCCTGCATATGTGTGTGATGCCGGCGCCCGCCGCGTGTCCGCCACCGGCACGCGAACGGCGCCACTACAGCTTTTTCACTTTTCGTTCACTCCTTTGTCTGTATTCGTTTTATTCTCTATGTGTATGTAACATCTGTATGTTTGTCTTGAATGTTCTCGTGTGGCTGCGACAAAATCCTCCCATGTTTCACCGTAAATCAAACGCCCGTCCGCGGGCCGCGCCTCGCTCCGATATGATTTGCCGCAGCCACAATCGTATTTTTTTGTAATATTTATTTGTCTCGTCTACTGTGCTTATATTATAGTTCACATATACTATGGTATACTTTTGTTATACTGTATAAAACTTAGGAAAATCATTTACGCTTTCACGCAAAACGTTAAAACACAACGATAGGTTTAGGGCTTGTAAAATATACTACGAATCGAGCCGCGAGTTTTATATAGTCAATTTAGCAGAACTCCAGCGAACACGCAAATTTAGCTTCAAATAAACTTACCCTTTTATGTGTTCCTTACCCTTTGTCTGCGTCTTTCATCTGTTAACCAACCCCCTACCCTCTGCCCGAGCTCTCTATGTGTTTAGATCCTCACCCTTGTGACTAACCAAAACACAACTTATTGAATGTACTCCGAATACTTCACAGCGGAATAATAGCAGTCTTGTCGACATTGTACATTACTACCATCGCTTCCATCAATCAACCGGCGACTTACCTTATTACACTTTGAAGTTGGTGCAAGGATTATTGTGTTAACATTGTCAAAATGCAAAATTTAATTTAATTTATGGAACCTTTGAAATGTGCATTAGCTGAGGCTGATATATGTATTTAATAAGTAATTACATTTATGGTTTATGAAAATGTGTATCATACGTATTTTATATCTGTGTAACATCCTAGACTACATTTATCTGTAAACACATCGTTCTCTATCTATGTATCATTCCATGACAGTGAGTATTGTATTCTGTCCAAAAATTCTATGTAACTTTCAACGTACATCAAGTCAAGTGTTACACTTAGTATTACAGTTTGGTCTAAAACCGACTCTACATAAATCTAGCTGTAAACAACCGTTTCACAATAAATGTATTAAATGTTATTGTGTTAATCTTTCAAAGTTTTCAGGTCTTCGGAAAATTATAGTCGAGAGATAAGGTAACTGGTAATAGTTTTAGGTTTGTGTAGGTATAACTATATTTATTCAGTTAGTTTCAGCTTTTTATCGTTTCACAGAATCATGATTAAAAGAGCTTCCATCCGCTTGTTTTGTTTTATAGGAATTAATACAGTTCTTGCACCAATTTCAAATATGGTATCGGACATACAAACAGAGTTATACAAGTTATTATGACTGTGGTTTGTGTGCGAGCTGTTACATGCATTATAATTACATACCTATCTAGGTGGATTTCCGTTTACCAAGAAACGTTACGTCAATATTGCTCAATGTGGAAGTAAACGGGAAACCATCCTAACCTACTAGCTGATCCTGATAAGAGAATGTGCAATGCTAAGACTTCTTATTTTATTTTTCGAATATTATTTTTCATATTCTTCTTTCAAAACGTTTGGAGCATAGCACAGCACTTCGCTCTTTACGATCGAAGCGGCGACCCGAGCGGCACTGCTCACACCACTACGAATATATGCTTCTGTTTGGTATCACGACTAGCTATTTGGTGTCAGTTTCAATGAAAATAAAATTATGAAATTGTTTTATTTATTGTAATCTTAATATACTTACCGCCTTACCAATATAAAATAAACAAGCTGTGAACGTGTTTCTAAGTGTTTGATAGCCAAGCAAAATTTAGTCCAATTATCAAATAATACGATTGAACTTTACTTGCCTGTCAAATACCTACTTATACCTTCACCGATTGTTAATTTTTTATTGGTAAAATAGCTAACCTACCTGTGTATTACAAATATTATTTGTTGAATATGAAAAGAGAAGAAAATACTACGGAACAACTATAAATATAAATTTAAATAAAACTATTGTACACTACAATGCAATTAATAGGAGTATCTGTCACAAAAAAATATTAAGTATATTAATTAAGAATAAAATAACCGTTCAAATATTCTCTTAGTTCTAATATAAATTGTTGGAGTAGGTATTCTTATAGTCCGTAGGGGTTTCGGGTTATAAGTACCAACGTTTAACTCGTGAGAGCTAAAGGTATTTTTTCTAATTATACAGTTTTCCTTTTAAGTAAGATTGGTACTGGTAACATGGTATATTATTTGAGGTTATCTGTACTTTAGCAATAAATTCCATAAGGCAAATGCGACTGTTCTTTTTTTCGTACCGGTAAAATATCACAAAGATATAATGCGTCACACACGTTATTTTTAGGTAAGCCCCTTATGAATGACGACTTTATTATTCTCTTCCTCGAGATCCCAACAAATGACTATTTAAATACAGGGTATATGACTACTAGATGTACTTTTTACAAATTGTCACAACATCTCTATAAAGAACGAATTATGACGTCTATTACTGGTATTCCGACACTAAAATGGCATATCCACACAATATTGCGCAGTGAAGGAGGTACTTAACTATGACTTTCGCGCTAAAAAAATATTTAAGTAAAAAGATGCATAAAACAAAGACTGAGCATTGCATTTCATGTAACTACGCAAATTGTACATCTAATCATAAACAATTCAATCCTAAACGTTGTATTGTTGAGTAAAACCCACCAATAAGTGGGTTGTGCGGTCAACGACGGACCTCAACAATCCTGTCTCAAAACCACACACTTTTTTGAGTAGATAGTAGCCGGAACCATCTGCTTAACGTGTCCTCCGAAGCACGGATCATCTTACTTTCGGACAATCGGATAATCAACCCGTAATGTCTTAACCAAACTAGGGACCACAAAATGATGTTTTTGATTTTGATTTACCCCCATCGAGCTTCGAACCCAATCTCTAGATCGCGAGTGCAACACTCAATCACAGATCCACGTAGGCCGTCTATGTATTAGTGAACGTTATGAACCATTCAGTGAAGTCTTCAAACCTGTAGAGCCTTCTCAATAGGACGCATGCCAACAACGGATGTTTGAAGAGTATAGTTCAAATTCTTCAAGCCAACTTGCTTTTCTTATCCATACCAGTGGACAATAAGAAACTTTCCTTGCTCTGATACTAAAAATAAAGCCTATTAAGTAAACTCCAAAAGTTTTTATTCAGATTAAAAATAGAATAACAAATTTCTAAGCAATTTAATTCACATTTATATATTATCACTTCGTAAAGTAATTATGGAAAGCAATTACTTTTCTAACTCAATTTAAGCTAAGAAAATAATTTTAATACTTACAATAAATAAATCCAAATTATATATTTTAAATATATATATTTTTGAATAGACATGAGGCAAAACCGACTAAGAATCTTAATAGACGACTTAGAAAAAGTAAAATTTGGTCCCTGGAACTGAACTTCCGACCGTACAGCTTTACATTCAAAGATTTAATATAGGTACCTAGAGATTACCACACTACGACGTATTTTACATAAACAAACATAACGAGTATGATATTTCTCATTAAAAAAAATGAATCTACCGGCCTCCGTTGAGTGGTTAAGCGCTGGGCTCACGATCTGAAGGTCCAGGTTCGTTCTATGGGGACATATCACAAAAATCACTATGTGATGCTTAACTTGATATTGACATTGCAGGCTTTTCACTCGATTTTCTGTATGTGAGATGACCCGTGATTCGAGGGGCACGTTACTATCGGCCCCGGCTACTGTTTACTTAAATATACAGTGTGTCAATACATGAGCCATGTCAAGATCCTTTGACGGTTCAATGGTAACCTTGACATTAGGATACTTAGATCAGTCACTGACGTCACAGTATACAGAGTGTTCACTAACACCCTGTATACGGGAGAAGCATATATTACCTATAGTTTATGTGCTATTATTGTACAGTGACGAGCATAAATATGCATACGTTTTGGTACCATGTCACATGATTTTTTTTTAACAAATTGCACTGTAAGTCTCATTTAATGTCAAATATGTTAGTGCGACAGAGTCCAAAAGTGGGTACAGTATACCGCTCATGACTGTACAGAGCACTAATATCCGTCCAGCAATCGGAGACCATAATAGAGCCTAGTCCACCTCGCGGCTCCACTGCTGGTTAGTGTAGAAGTGTCTGTACAAAAGATATCATAACCTGAAATATTATCCTATATCTGTATACTTATGTAAATAATTGTTTTAATAATTAAACTGCCAAACATATTTAGTTGTAAAACATAGTACTTTAATAGTTATCTAATTTCGCTACCGACAACATTTGTTTTTCAGCGTAGGCGTAGATTTAATATAACAGCTACCTATTCACTCCCATTTCGGGTTATAAAAAACAATAAAATATAGCCTGAGAATTCAATAAAAATCTTTATTAACATTCCAAGAGGTTCAACCGGTTTTTGATAGATCTGAACAAAATATAGAATTAATGGAATCCGAAAATTTAAATGTCTTAGATGCTTTAGCCTCTGTTTAGAATACCAAAATTAAAATTATATGATATTATTCAAGTCATGAACTAAGCAGAATATTTATTTAAAAAATGGTTCACTAAAATTTTAATTTAGAATGCGCATTCAAATATGTACTGCGAGTCAACTTAAACGAACTGAATAATTCCTGAGTATGCCTATATTCTATACGCAAGACCTCGTTCACACAACGACTCAAGTTGCGTGATCAAATAAAATCATTCAACAATAATGTAAGATAAAAAAGTTCAGATAGGTGCATACTGTGCCCGACGCAGTACACCTAAATAGGTAGCGAAATAGTATCAAACATCGCAATATGCGATTTAGTGTGGACAACAATTAAGAGACTGAAAGAAAACAAGATAGAATGTGATCTTAGGCATGATGGACTATCTGTAACCTCCTGTGGCCCAGATTTCCAGACGCAAGTAAGGAAAGGGCTTGGGATTTTAAAAGGATTTTAGGCCTTAAGACCATAGGGGCTGCGGCTGCCACCTCATTGGCTGGTATACTAAAAGCCTGTCCTCAATTATAATATAATCAATGTTAAGATTTCAGTACTAAGTGTAATAAAAAAAATGAATCATACCTCCATGGTCTACCTACTGGTTGGCTCTGGGCTCACAATACGGAGGTCCCAGATTCGAATCCCGGTGGATATCACAAAAATCACTTTGTGATCCTCATCCTCATCACAATTGTCCGAAAGTAAGATGATCCTAGCTTCGTACTTCTACTATTTACTTAAATAGTAGAAGTAATATTTGTTGTTACAGAAATCAGAAATCATGTATTCGCTTAGGATAGGTAGGTACAGAGTCACAATATGGTATAAAGCAGTGTTACAGCATCCTGCTAATTATTATTAGCATGCAAATGTCGAAAATTCAAAAATTCTCAAACACTATAAAAACTATTAGTAATTAGCCATTCGCGCAGTTTAAAAGTCATAACTTTAGTGGGTCCGTTTTTAAATATATCAGGTATCTTATTGTATACTTTTATGCACATGTTATGAGGACTTTCTAAACAAAGTGTAGTTTTGGACAGTAGTCCCTTGCTAGTTCGTCTGGTAGCCGTCTCCTTCTAGGATTAATATCAGCTGCTGTCTTAAACAAATGTCCATGCTTTTTAAGAATAGATTTTTTTTTTTCGTAAGTTTACAAACAGCAGGCGACACGAAATATAAGGTTACATGACCTACATTATAATAAATACAGTCGGTATTTGCCGTAACTTACTTAATTGTATAACTCCGTTAATTAAGCTCAAAAGTTAAGCTAACTTTTCTAAATGGATCCCAGAGAATGGGATGAGCATAATGATGTTATTATAAAAAAGTGTCTGTATAGTTTTTATCTACTTTCAAACACATTTAGAATAAATAAAGTAAGAAACTTACTTATTGAAATGTTTTAAAGAATTGACATTCTTAAGTCCACCAATATTTTTATTTATTTATTTATTTCTCTCTCTACAATATTAGGTAGATAATAAATAATTCGTGTTGCTGAATTAAGAATTATGAATTATGATAGCAAAATACTAATTATTAAAATGAACTGAATCAATAATTTTATACATAATTCACTATATTTCACGAACGATTTGTGATTACATGAATTACTTAGCTGCAATTTACTCTTGATTTTAATTTACTCTTGATTTGTGTGGAATACTGATTCCACACCAACTAAGTTTATTTTAAGTTATACCTGTAATTTTCTTATCCATCGAAAAGGAAAGGGACGGGTAATTGACAGGCATAAAATTTAAGAAACACACGTAAATTTTAGGCAGAAATGTAAAAAACCCTTCTAAATAATATTATTTATGTACAACAATGTACATTATTTTAATTGGAAGAATTTACATAATGAAAGAAATTACATAATGTCGTGTATCCCAGACTTCCCGAAAGAATTAATAGGTTACCAGACTATTAAGTATAAGTAGTATAAACAAACATAACATATTTCTCGTTAGAAACCCGTTTGGAATGCCGGCCTCCACAGTCCAGTTGTTAAGCTTTAGGCTCACGATCCGGAAGTCTTGGGTTCAATTCCCGGTGGAGACACGTTTAAAAATAAAAAATACTTTATGAGACTGTCCCAAGGCTGGTCAGGACATAGCAGGCTGAAATCATCTGATTTTCTGAAAAATAAGATGATTCCGTGCTGTTTCGGAATGATTCGGAAGACATGTTACGCCGTTCGTCCCGGCCGTAAAATACATCCACCAACCCGCGGTGGAGCAGTGTGGTGGAGTATGCTTCAAACCCCCTTCGGTCGATTAAGGAGAGGTTTATGCCCAGCAGTGGGACGTTTATAAGCTGTTTATGTAGGTTTATGTTGTGTTGTATATTGATCAACCATAATTCATTATATCACCAAACCGATGAATATGGGAATAGAAAGTTGAATTTTTGTACGATCTTTCCTTTGTAAAGTACGCACGCCCTAAAGAAAGGGTTTTATAAGTATCTGCAAAATTAACAACAAGAATGAGAAATCGATTTCATTTTTAGTATGGAGAATGAGAAATCGATTTTTTTTTACAACTACGAAGTTTCATAACTAATAATGATTATGGATGAGAACTTAGATTTTCATTGTATCATGCTGCTTATTCCCCCGGGCACGCCACCGCCGTTAGATAAAGATTTTCTATACGAGCGAGCGATCACGTCTTGTGTAACTTTACGAATTTACGTGCCTTCCGAATCATCACGAATCATTCCGAAACAGCACGAAATCATCTTACTTTTTCGGACAATCACGTGATTCAAGCTTGCATATTGTCAAACAAAGGACAGTCTCACAAAGTGATTTCGACAATGTCCCATCGGGAATCGAAGCCTGACCTCCAGATAGTAAGCTTAACGCTGTAACCACAGGGTTACGGAGGCTGTTGCTGCTGCAATATAAAACACTAACACATTTTTTGATATGATATAATATTACGTCATAAGAGCCATAGTGTAAGAAAACCATGCTCAAAAGTGACAGTTAACATTTCAAGGTTAGCCCAGCTAACGTCATCCCACCCTGCGTTGCCATTTCGTAAAAAAAAATACCCACGACCAACGTTTTTATATTTACTTTGCAAAGAAATGTTGAACTTTTAGTACAAGATTTACTTACATGATTATCACGAGCTCACCGGTGAAAGAAAACCTCGCGAGGAAACCGACATTCCCGAGAAATGCATTTTTAGAGGTATGTGACCTAACCTGTATTGGACTCGTTTTCCCTTCGCGAGGTCAAACAGGCAGTCTCTTCTGTAAAAAACCGGACCTGTCAAAATCTTCAGGTTCGGCAAGCGGACCCTGTGAAAATTTTAGAAGAAGAATTTACTTATTATATATGTGACAAGTAATAATAATTAAATACATTAGTCAGTAATTCACTTAATTTTCAACAATTAATAGGGTTAGCAATGGCGGCTTGTCATAAGATTGAGCGTACCTGTTTTCTTTATACCATGATAAGAGCTAGAAGTTGTCTTCTCATAAGACATGAACTCTCTGTACTTAACTCTATGTACGAATATATTACGTGGAAGCTTGTAATTGGCCTTCTGCTAACTACCTTTGCATTCGTTTGTAAATTAAGCTGTTAGCTTCCCGAAGATAATAAAATAAGTAAAAGAATAATAAATAAATAAACACCTATTATAACTCATACTCGTAACAACGTCCCATATTAAGGGACTTTACCTACGGCGCGGATATCGAACGGATATCCGATTTTAGGGTAAGGATACGAGTTATAGACGTTTGAACATTTTTTTACGATGTTATGATTGCATTAAAGTTTCATAGACATGTTTAGACAATTTGTAAAATGTACATCTGTTCTGTCCTGTACTCAAATTGTCATTTGTTCGGATATCGCACGAAATACATCGCGCTATGAGGATACGCTCATTTACAATACGTCGCAATGTATGTGTTATATGTAGTATAAATAACAACACTACGGTATTCGTTTTATACTAATACATAAGTATAAAAGCTAACACGAGCTTGGAGCGAGCTTGATTTGCTTCAAGAAAGATATACGTGTTAAAACACAATTTTGCCCATAACAGTAGGCAGATAGAGCCACATGTGGCGTTGTCAGTCGACAACTTATATAGGCGCTTTCCTAATTTAAATAGCAATCTTATAACAATAAGGACTACACGTAAGTGTTATACCATTTTATAAACCAAATGAAATGCAGAAGTTTTAAATGCAATGATACTGTTCTCTGTCATACATGTTCTTCGCAAGACAGCTTTTTAAGCCGGAAAATAAGAGAATTGTCCATTCGAGCTGTTTTGTTTAAAAACAAATTAAAACTTTAACGTCAAACAATTTACTGTGTTGAATATGTTCACTATTCTATAATAATTCATAAAAACAATCCAATTAATTATCATGGATTAGAAAAGATCGTAAAAAAAAATGCCAACCCTCAGCTTTTTAAAATCTAATTGAATTAGTTTCATTAATAGGTGCACTATATTCCACTTACGTTTGATTCATTAGTTAGGTATTTGCTATGTAAAAAGAACCAATCCTTCGTATATCGGACATTAAATTTTATCTTATTGAAACTAAAATAAACCTTATAATATGTTTATTTTACATAAAAAACTGACTCCAAATAACTTATTATAACAATTTAATGTTATACATTTGTACGTAAGTGCATACCATAAGTCGGTACAATAAAATATTTTGGCATAATAAAATATTTTCTTTTCGAGACGTGTGCGTCAGTGTAACGGATACTGGTTACGTGACAATGTCGCTGACTTATGACGTAATCAGTACCCTGAAATTCACACGTTACATGTCGTGAAAAATAATATTTTGTTTCCTAGGTTAAGCGTATATACCTAACGAGTCTCGAGATATTCGGATTTTTAAGCTTGAAGTACTTACGACTTACGAAAATACAAACTACTTCTACTATTCGAAACTATAGGCACACTTCGGACTCTACATACATAAATCTCATTCGCTTCGTGTGCCGCCTTATCACGTAAGAGCGAACGAGACAGATAGTCCGCACGCGCTCTCCCTTACTCATTTCGTTTGAGGCTTGGAGCCATTTAGGCTAAAGTAAGACCTAGTGGGAGTGAGGTAAATCTAGCTCGGCGCCTGACACCAATTGGGCAGGGGTTACCGTTCTATACGCTGTATTATTCTATCCTATAGATCCGAGTATCTCGAGCCAGTTGTATCATAAACCTGAAACAATGATATCTGTAATAAACGTACCATACATTAATTTTGTTCTACGTCTTCCAAATTAAACACATGAAGCATTATATTCGTATGTCGTATGAACACTGTCGCTCGGAAGCTATGCCGTGTTATGACGTGGTCTGATGGTGTGGTCTGTGCAGTCGCGTGTCCGTGATGCGCGGGCAAGTGGTGTCCCCGCAAGGACTTGGCATCATCGGCATCCGAGTCTCCGTCGACAGAGAAGCCAGGTTTGGCTTCACGCTCACCAGACAAGGAGGATGGTAAATAATCTAAAGTTGTTCTCATTGTTATATAAGTAATCTACTAACCTTATTAAGTATATAAGTTTTCTAACCGATTTAGGAATTAAAAAAGGTTTGTATTGGTGTTGGTGTAACATAAGTTAAGGGAGATATTTTTTAATGTTTTCCTGTTTAACGTTTTAAAATACCTAGCATACCTAGTGAAATAAGGCATTTGTAGAATTCCATAAGAATCATAGACTTTATCATCAACAGCCTGTATGATTTGTTTTATTCTCGTGTCTACTATTTTATTTTTATTTACTATTTATTCTCCACTAGTCAACAATGACCTTACCTACAGTAAAGTTCAGTAAGTAATTATTTATTTTGCAGTAGTTACTCTGTTTTGTAAACAATAACTAAAAAAAATATATTTTTACATTAGGCTACTTTCCAACTAGTCAAATCAGTTACTTTTTACTAAACGTCAAAACACGAAATTAATATGGAATTTGTGTGTAAAAGCACACTGGGACGTCATAGAAAACCGTGATAAAATGTCGGACTTTTTTACGTTTTTCTTGATTGAAATGCATAATAAGTTAAATAGGAAAAAGAAATTTTTTTTCGTTAGTTTTAGATCCATCTTTATTAGTAATCAGAATTTCATCATTTATCTTGAACCTAGTGCACGACCCAATTGATAAGTATAAAACCTTGAAAGTTAATAACTTCATAATATTTAAGCACCCCGCCTGACTTCTCGGAAAATAATTCTGTTAGATTATCGTCTAGACAAATTTTAATGGGAAAGCTATTATTTTATTCATTACAATGCGGTTAAATTCAAAATACATTAAGAGTTATTAGCCAAACCATCGTTTGTTACGGAGTAATCGATAAAGGCACGCGTGTTACAAAAAAAGTACATGTTCGATATCAAAATCGTGTGTGTGTATGTTTTTATTGTATTTAAAATTAGAAAGAATAGCCATAGACAATAAATTGATTGTGAGCTATTTGCATAGTCGTTTAGCCGCATATCACGGTAAGACCGTGACGGTGCCTTAGCTCGTTCTCAAGATACACGTTTCGTCACAGAATAATACGATTTCATACTCGGCGCTCGCCGCAAGGAACGCATAACAACCATGACCGAAAATTAATTAACCAATGTTATTCAAATATTTATACACATTCCAAATACAAATATAAAATATACAAATATATTCAGTCACGCGATTGCTTTTCAAATGATTCACAATAGGTAAATTGAAATAAAACTCGCCACGAGTAAAGGATAAAGACCTTTAGCTAATTAAACGCTTTTACTTACAAGTTTCTAAACGGATTGTAAGCACTTTTATGAAAAGAATTAACCTCTGTTTAATTTAAAAATTGTTTTTAGTCAAATTCTGAGCTAGCTAATTAATTACTTAATCAGTTGTCAAGGAAATACGAATTTTTTAAAACTAAAAATCAGTATGTGCAAAAGCGACTGAAGCTGGAACATTATAATTTATTATTATTCTAAATATCGAAGTTATAAATATAAAGCGATAGAGATCATGCGGCTTGTACTATGGCCCGGACTCCACCAACGCGGAGAGATGTTTTTTCAATGACCAACTGTTCGCTCCATACAGCGACATAGGTCGTGAGCTTACTAACTGCAAATAAATTTGTAATCGCAAAAACAGATATATTTTTTTAGTAGAACAACAAATTTACGATTCTTGGATTTTTTCTTGCCACATGATTCTACGTCTATGGGAAGTATCCTCCGACGCAATGTATGGAAATAAGACAAAATGGCTATAAGTACCTTACAATTGCCTTTAATTTAGAAATATGATTTTTATACAGCTTCAAAAGATCGCAGAAATTTTAATATTAATTTCAACTTGATAATACCTCACCGTGTTACCGAGAAAAAGGTACGGCCAACAAAATGATTTTATAAGGGCTCAGTTTTTCTTTTTGAGGATCGGAACCCTAAAACTTTAGTATCTCTCACATAGGTATATAAAGTGGAATATCGTATAAAAATGTTAGAAAACATGAAAATTAAATAAAAATGTAACAAGTTGAGGTTGGGGACGTCCTATAAATATTAAGTGGAGCGTAATCATAAGCATGCAACTGTTCTGATACTTGTAAAAGCGGCATATCGTAGCAACCGCAAGCGCTGGACTAGCTCTACGCATGCTCAAAACTCGCTTAAGGAGCACCATATAGTAGTACCAATTTGATCGACAAAATGTCAATCATGTATCGTTTCCACTTCATTTAGTCAGAGGCTTTTTTTCTACGCCCAATGTAGGTAGGTACTTACGCGTTGTAACTGTTGTAACGTGATATCCAAACGTGACATGATGTGTAGATAAATCAACCCTATGGATATCCACCTTATAAAGTGCACTATTATCTTTAAACTTGCTACTTACGAAACATACTCGTAAGTAACGAATAGTAGACTAATATTGGCTGATGATGATGATGATGGAAATAAAAAAATATTACTTGGTTATATTATTAGTTTTATCAATATGAACCACTGGCAATATTGTTCAGTATTTTTTTTTTATTTGATCGGTAATGACGCACAGTTACATGTCGGTACCTACGTACCGTATGGTGGTTTACTGATTTCAGAAGTCATGTGTCCCATGGCTAATTCCCAAAGCCAGTATCTCGACGCCACTACGATAAAGCTTTAACAAACTACCTATTTAATTCTGCCATAATTCCGCCATTTTTTATTTCTAACCACGCACGCCCGTTCCCTAAGGTTCGACGTATTGGTGAACGGTGGTGGGGCAGTGACGCTGCAGTTCCAGCGATCGCCCTTCAAACCTCTGCGGAAGACTGTCTTCGTGCCTTGGAACCAGATCGTCGTGCTGCCACCCGTGCAGATGGAGCTGAGTGATGACAACGTCAAAGTACCTACGCCGAGGTCAGTAGAATATAATAAGCACAGACAGAAGTGCAATAATGCCACGCTTGCGCTTTGTAATTCGTATTTTCAGATGAGTGCAGTTATTAGGACACAATTTTTAGCGCTATTTGTTTTTTTTTTTACATTCGAAAGTTGCCTACCCCTTGGGTGGGCGTGTTGCTATGTACAAGTAATATTATAAGCCCTTATCCTTAAAGATGTTTCTGCTGTTTGGTTAGGTTAAAGCATGTTGCTATACGCTAATGGCAGCTTGTAACGCTAAATTATCACGTATGAACCTATTTTTGACGTAAAATTAAAACGTTCAAACGTTCCACATAAAATAACACGAGTTTGTCCCCTTTGCAACACTAAAGCTCAATACAATACATACAAAAGCGAACCTGTATCTGGAAGCTCCTGCTCCTCGGTCCGCAACCTTGGCGGTACTACCTTATAACATAGAATAAAGAATAATACTACGAATAGAACGGCAACTCTCCGCTCCCCACCAGCGGCTGAGCTAGGTTTACCTCACCTCCCCTTCTGTGTTACTTTAGTCTTCCACCGTATGGGCGTCAGACGTCAAACACACAGATGCGCGTGTACGATAACGACAATGTGTCTGTGTAAAACGAGGTTTTTTTGATTAGGTTTTTATAAAATTAATCTTAGAATAGAATTAAGTTTATAAAAACCTGATTTTATTCTTCTTCTTCTTCGCCGCAAACCCTACGTAACAATAACCTTTCTCGCCTGTCTCTTCAGAGCGCCTCCCC
The DNA here is from genome assembly GCF_024362695.1 of Pectinophora gossypiella. Taxonomy (NCBI): domain Eukaryota; kingdom Metazoa; phylum Arthropoda; class Insecta; order Lepidoptera; family Gelechiidae; genus Pectinophora; species Pectinophora gossypiella. Next base: position 10,760,573 of record NC_065407.1, read on the forward strand.
GCCTGGATTGGTCTCCGATGCCGCAATGGTGGGAGTCGCAGGCGCCGCCCTGCGCCGCCCACGACCACGAGAGGCTGCGGCCAGAAGTGGTGGCAGTACCGCCCCTCGCAGCACCCGCCGCTTCTTCGGCTACTACCACCACTGTTATATACCCTGAAGCTCAGGTAAATTATTTTTTTAAATATTTTAAGTGTGGGTTTCGAGATGGATTACCAACCTCATCAACCCCGGTGTCAGGGTTATTAGTATGAGCCCTGGTTTGGTTAGAACATTGCAGGCTGATCAACCGATCGTCCGAAATTAAGATGATCCGCGCTTCGGAAGGCACGTCAAACCGTTGGTTCCGGTTGCTACTAGTACATAGTCGTTGCATAAGTCATGTCAGGGGCCTATGGCGGCTCAGTATTAACTAATTAATATTTTTAATAGCAATGGGCTCGCTGACACAAACAGGAAGAACATTACCTACCTAAAACCAAAAGTTTAAAAAATATTTATAAGCAATCGTCCATATATAAAGAAGCGTTTAACCCTGAATCTCACAAAAAACCCTCAAAATCGCCTCACGTAATTTTTAGACGGTCCTTAAGGGGATTTTTCCATTGTTCCAACAAGAATAGGTAGGTAAGGTACGTAAAGATACAGGAGATAGGTCTCATTTTATAAAAGTAAAATTAACGAGGTATTTTTCTGTCTTTTCTGTTCTATCTAAAAATAAAGAAATCCTTTTATGAATTTAAGGAGCCATTCAAAAATAATTAAGTACTTAGGTAAATAGGTTGTCTTAGGAAAACAAAATATTCTCGTCGTGTCAATCCTTTTATCTCAGCTAGACACAACACTACCCACGATTTCTATTTAAAACATTCGCAGCTAGTAGTAGCAGCATTACCTAAAATAAACATCTTCCGAGAAGCACTGTAATACCAAAAAACAGTCCTTACTTAACCCTGTTTAGTAATTTATATTTCATCGAAACTTTCTACTTAACCCTTTGTTTTTTTCCAGATTGTAAGCGAGTCCATCCCGATCCCTGGCTCATCAGTCACGCTTACCTACCGCTCGTCTCAAGCCGCAGGATACTTATCATGCGTGCACGTCCAACTCACACGCAAGATCGTCCCAGCTTCCTTAACGCGTGTCCACGTCCGTGTCGAGATCGAAGGATCACTACACACGCATACATACGAAGCTGATCCAGATCTGACCCATGTCTTTGCGTGGAACAAGAGGAATGTTTATAAACAGAAGGTAAGATTGGATTTATAATTTAAGGCAGATCAGATAGACACAATTAAAACTTTAGTAATTGATCAGAGCTAAGTTTAAACTCTACGACGGTCTGAGAACTTTCTAAAGGGTACCTACCGTCTTTACTACGCCACGTTATTTTGGGAAGTTGAATTATCTTTAAAAACTTTCAAGGACAGGCGATATCCCGATTTCAAGTGTCATACTTTTTTATTAATGAAAGATCAATCACACAGATCAATGATACCATAAACTTCATTCTCACCAGGTTTACGGTCAAGCCCAAGCGAAGATCTCCATCGGCTACGAATACTCTTCCTGCGCTGCAATCGTATGGGAGACGCAAACAGCTACCTTGGCTGGCTTCGATGTGGATATCTCAGACATTGGTGGCTGGGGCTTGGATATCCATCACCACTACAACTTCCACGAGGGAATCCTACAGAAGGGCGACGGAGCTTTGCTGCATCTCAAACATTACCCAAGGACTGTTCAGGTAATTTGATTGAAAACCTTAAATAATTATAAAATTTGGTAATTTCAGAAACAATATTGGGTGACAGATAGTCCTCAGACCGGGCGGATCCCTCAGCGGTCTCCATTTGTCTAGCCATCCGACAAAAATGTCAGATGAATCACGTTTCTAAAAAAAACAGAAACCAATCAACCAATTAACAATGAACGTATGCGTTCTTTCTAGGTTGTAATGGGCACCGGTCTCCAACGATCTCTAGATTGTCCCGACCACTGCAACGGCAAAGCAGCAGATGCTCGTCTCCTCACTCCGACTGCTCTGACATCAGGACCTGATGGTTCACTCTACGTCGGAGACTTCAACCTCGTACGACGCATCACTCCAGAAGGCGTCGTTACTACTGTTCTTCAATTGGAGTAAGTCATATTCCTAAACGATTATTATTTATCTAATAATTCATCTGTTTTTCCTGAATTTATTGTAACTTTATATATATTTCCCCACAGGACTACCCAAGTTGCCTACCAATATTACATTTGCATATCGCCAGCCGATGGATATCTATACATATCAGATTCAGAGAGACATCAAGTAAAGAGAGTTATGACTTTGGAGAAAGTACGAGATCCAGCATTGAACTGGGAACCTGTTGTTGGCAATGGCGATCGCTGCGTGCCTGGTGACGACTCCAACTGTGGCGATGAAGGTCCTGCTATTAAAGCTAAGCTGGCTCATCCAAAAGGTACTGTACTTTTATTACTACCTAGAAGTTAATAATAAATATTTCATATAAAAAGAGAAGCATTTACTAACATTATTCTTAATTTTTTCAGGTCTTGCCATCGCAGCTGATAAGACAATGTACATCGCTGATGGAACGAATATTCGAGCAGTAGACCCGAATGGAATTATCCACACGTTAGTTGGTCATCACGGACACCACAATCACTGGTCACCGGTTCCATGCCGAGGCGCCATAGCACCATACGAAGCTCAACTGCAATGGCCAACTGGAGTAGCATTATCCCCTCTTGATGGATCTCTATATTTCATCGACGATAGAATAATTCTGAAATTAACTGTTGATATGAAGATAAAAGTAGTCGCTGGTCAACCCTCACATTGCCGTGTTGGTAGCGACGGCAAACCACTAGTCAAAGGCATGAATAAGACCAACACTGATTTCAGGGAAGACTCAAGCTTGGGTACAATACTAGCTATTGCTTTTGCTCCAAGTGGCGTGCTATACGTCGCTGAAGCAGATTCAAAGAAGTCGAATACTATAAAAACTATTGATCCTTCTGGCAAGATTATGCATTTCGCTGGAAAACTACAAGAGAACTTGAAAGAATTAAGTTGTGAATGCAATTCGTCTTCGTCCGCGACAGCAACGCCAACTGCGAGAGATGCTGATGGTGGTTGTCCATGCAAGCTCAGTGTAGCGGCCGGAGATGAACCTCCAACTAGCACTGAAACTTTACTCTCATCGAATGCCAAGTTCCAAACCATATCTGCTCTTGCAGTGACTCCTGATGGCGTGCTTAATGTTGTTGATCAAGGTACGCTTACAATTTACAAATATAAAATGTATTTTTCTTATAATTATTAGGTAGTGTAAAATTATGATTAACACAGAGACTAACGTATGTATTTCTTGCAGGTTCACTACATATACTGGCCCTCAAACATTATCTGCCTACTCACGATGAGAATGGGGAGTTTAGAATACCGTACCCACCGACATCAGAAATCTACGTATTTAATCGCTACGGACAACATATCACTACCAAGGACTTAACATCTGGAAAAACAAGATATTCATTCCTTTACTCAAAGAATACAAGCTTTGGAAAGTTGTCTACAGTAACTGATGCATCAGGAAATAAGATCCAACTACTGAGGGATTATAGTAACGTCGTGAGTTCAATAGAAAATACTCAAGATCATAAACTAGAACTGAAGATATCTGGAATCGGTTACCTAACTAAATTAGCAGAGAAAGGCACGTCAGAAATTGAATTAGATTACGATGCTAATTCTGGATTACTCAACAGTCGTTCAGGGGTATGTACCACTTTTATTGCCGAAAGTGAATTATGAAAATTTTGTTTTCCTTAGCAGATTCATTAACTCATTTTTTTCTTTCGCAGGCTGGAGATACCGTAATCTACAACTACGATGAACTTGGCAGAGTGACCAAAATTATAATGCCTTCAGGCGAACAAGTTCATATAGCGTCGGGTCTAGCCAAAAACTATGGCTTAGCTGTAACTGTATCCAATCCATCTAGCACAATTCCCGTAGGGGTAGCTAAGAAATGCGAATACGTATTACATGGACAATCCTTTAAACAAATTACTATTAATAACGGCAAACAGATTACTGAAGGAAAAATCTACACGAACAATACTCTAATGCTTGAAACGCCATGGAATGGCAAGTTTGAGAGCATAGCAGCTGCTAAGCATCCACTCTTAGAAGCAGCTCTACCAATTGAAGCAGAAATGCTTCACATGTGGTCTCATCAAAGTACTACCTTTGGTGATGGACTCATCAACAACATGTACTCGCTATACACGCTAGTAGGTGATGTAAGGAATCCGCAACAGACTCTGAATCGCGAAATTTGGGTTAACGACTCCAGAGTTTTGATGATTGAATTCGACCAGTTCAAGAGCAAAGAAACCTTTTTCAATGCTGACAGAAATCCTTTGTTTACAATCGCGTATGACGTCGCTGGATTGCCATTATCTTTCACTCCACACGGCGCGGGTGTACCTCTAAACATTTCATACGACAGATTCTACAGAATAAACGGATGGAAATGGGGCGACAGTGAGGAAAGTTATAATTACGATCCGCATGGTATGCTATCGGAAATTACCAGTCCCCAAGATGGAACGAAGTTTATTTATTACAATGAAGGTAATCTCGTTTCAAAGATAACTTTAGCTAGCCAGAGAAGTTTCAAATACTTGTACGACAATGACGGCGGTTTAACCCACGTTGTTTTGCCATCTGGAACAAACCACTCAATTAGTGTGCAACCCTCCATTGGATTCTTGAGAGTAACCTACACTCCTCCAGGATCGACAAAGAAATACCTACAACATTATTCTCACACTGGAGAACTTCTTCAAACTGTCTTCCCTGGAGATGGAGCTCGAGTAGTCTACCGTTACTTTACTACAAACAAAGTATCCGAAGTGGTTCATGGAGACGGTCAAACGCAAATTCACTATTCGGAGAACAGCGGCCTTCCATCGGAAATATTACATGTTGACCGTGACGTTGACTACAGATGGGAATCTACATACGCTGGTGGTTTGCTTATGGAAGAACGTCTAGACTATGGCGCGAAAACTGGACTAAGCAATGCTAAGATTATTTACGAATACGATAACAACTATCGCATTACATCAGTTCAAGGTCGTATCGGCGGTCAGACCCTCATTCCACATCATATTGTGTACAATAGTAAAACGGGAGCACCGGAATTACTCGGCCAATTCACTGTATCCAAGCAAAAGTGGAATGAGACATCTGTTTACGATGGAATCGCAATGTTCTCTCGTGTACTAAACGATCAATTCTTAGAAAAGGAAGTAACTGTGAATATTCATAGAATGGAAGTGTTCAGAATGGAATTTTCCTACGATAAACATGGAAGAATTTCTCAAACACGGACTCATACGAGAAATGTAGGCGTGAACACTTACACCAATGTTAAAAATTACACGTGGGATTGTGATGGGCAGCTGACAGGTGTGGAAGCACAGGAACCATGGGGCTTCAGATACGATGACAACGGAAACATGCTCTCACTGACTTACAGAGGCAACACGATACCCATGGAATACAATGACATGGACAGAATTATCAAGTTTGGAGAAGGCCAGTACAGATATGACAGCAGAGGTCTAGTGTCCCAAAATGCGAGGGAGGAGAGATTCCAGTACAATTCTAAGGGTTTACTTATTAGAGCGACGAAGCGTGGAAGATTTGATGTTCGTTATTATTACGATCACTTGGATAGGTAAGTGATATTATTTCGTTAATAGACTTTATTCTATAGTTAAGGAATTGACAACGTTATTAACGATTTCACCATTTTCAGGCTGTCAACGAGGAAGGACAACTTTGGAAACGTAACCCAATTCTTCTATACGAACAAGGAGCGTCCCCACGAAGTCAGCCACATATATTCACCACGAGAAAACAGATTCATGACCCTGGTTTATGATGACAGAGGACATCTTATTTACACGCAGGTATATATATACTGGGAATAATTAGATAATTATTATTAAACAGCGTAATTTTCTGTTTACTTAACTCGATTTTCCTTTTTTGTCTATAGGTCGCCCGCCACAAATATTACATCGCTACAGATCAATGTGGTACTCCGGTCATGGTCTTCAATCAGTACGGTGAAGGCATTAGAGAAATCATGAGATCACCTTACGGACACATCGTCTACGATTCCAACCCTTACCTATACCTTCCTGTGGACTTCTGTGGCGGTCTCCTAGATCAAGTGACGTCACTAGTACACATGGCGAATGGAAAAGTCTATGACCCTCTAATTGGACAGTGGATGTCACCATTATGGGAGAATCTTATCGATAGGATTCATACTCCGACCCAGTTGCACCTCTACAGATTCAACGGCAATGATCCCATTAATGTACGGCCTCAAAACAAGAAACCAACAGGTAATAATCATTATTTAATTTTTACACATAATTTGTATATAACTTACCAACATTGATGTTTTCACACCCTAGGATCTTCGGAATTAAAAGCAATCACTGGTTTCTTTCAGATCACATATCGTGGCTGAAGCTTCTCGGCTACGAAATCAAGAGCTTAGCACCGCAGCTGTATCCCGACGAGCTGCCTGGAGGCTCCGTGCTGCCGAACATCCCGCGTGGGCGCCCAGTGTGGGGCACTGCGCCCTCTGAGGGCAGCCCCGGCCTGCCCGCCTCCATGTCACTGCTCCCCAGTGTCAGCATCGAGTCCGGCTTCCTCTCACACATGTCCAACAAACGTATAGCCGACTTCCGAAGCCTCTCCATCCCAGCCATGTCCGCACTGAAGACAGATGCGCTCAATCTGGCACCAAAACGTATCGGTTCAGATTCAGAACCGCCTTTCGGACGAGGAATACTAATATCGCGCAACTCTCGCGGGCGAGCTGTCGTCACGGCCGTACCGTCAGCCAACGCCATCTACCGCGACGTATACACCTCTGTCTTCAACCGATCTCATCTCCTGCCATTCTCGTTCGTCGTGCACGGTGATCAACAAGACGTCTTCTACTTCGTCAAGGAGGACACTTGGCGTGCGCCCGACGACAAGCAGCAATTGAAACGCATGCAAGGAAAACTGAACGTGACATTCCATGAGGTAGCGGAGGGTGGAAGGTCGTACGCGGACGTAAAGATCCACGGACAGACGAGTATCGTTAACTTGCGATACGGGACGAGCGCGGAGCGGGAGCGGCAGAGGCTGCTGCACCACGCGCGTGCGTCGGCAGTGCGCAAGGCGTGGCACCGGGAGCGCGAGGCGCTGCGCTCGGGGCTGGGCGGCTCGCTGGACTGGTCCGCGGCCGAGCTCGATGAGATCCAGAAGGCGGGCTCGGCGGCCGGCTACGAGGGCGAGTACATCCACGACGTGGCGCGCTACCCTGAGCTGGCGGAGGATCCGTACAACGTGCGCTTCGTCAAGAAGCGCGCCGACCGCGCCGAGCGCCGGAGGCGGAAGCGCGAGGACTGCCGCGCGCCCTGGTGGCTCGCCTGGGACGACCTCTGCTAGTGACGTGCCGCCATCCATATGCCAAATCGTGTGAATGTGAAATCGATGTTTGTGCGAACGGTGACGAATGATCGTGTGTGTGCTCGGAAATATATTTTGTAAATAGTCTCTATTAATTGTTAATTGTTGATGTATGTATGTACGGTAGACGCGAATCCCTATCGCTATGTAAATAATAAATTTTAATTTGCAGGGAGAGAATGGACCTTTTGAGAGGACTGATATTAAATAAATGTAATGTATGTATAAATAAGACGATTTATGTGAATATAAAATTATTTATACTTATTTATCGGTAAAAAAGCTTCGATTGTGTCCAATGTTCTTATAAAATTTAGATGAAGACTATTTGAAAAGAATAAAAAGGCATACTTTTTTAACCAAATCAAGCTGCAGTTTTGTTATTTATCCTAGTGCAAAGAAAGTGTAAGACTTATAAAGGAGAAATAAAACGTAAGATATATATAAAAGAAAGATACGAAACCTTATACATAAATTGAGCTAGCACACACTACACTAGAATGAATTAATACGACTATAATTAATTTAGTTGTACCTCACAAAAAAGTATAAATCGTAGGTAGTTTCCATCAAACTTTAGCTCGTTCAAATCCTTTACCTAGCTGTTCATATTTACGAATACGACATGGAAATAATGCAGATTATCAATAAAAAAAGTGTAGAATTTGTGTAAAAGTTATTTATTTATGTTCGAAACGTGAATCTCTGAACAACGTACGCGAGTTAATTTTATACAATATCAATTTATACACGAATCCATGTCAACACAATCATATAAATTTTATGATACACCTCTATGTAATAAACGTCAGAATGCATATCACATTTCATTTAAATTACTATTTACATTACATTACCTATCAATTAATCAAGTATTGTTGACACTGGAAAATTCATACAACCATCGAACTTATTAAAATTGGGTTATGTATAAAAATTCCATTACAAAATATATACAATTCTATTACTTCTTAAAAATATAAATTTACAAGTTTCAAACATTGACTATATGTTACAAAAAATCTACATATTGAGCTACACATCCGTAAACAAATGAGATCAACAATTCGCACGTTTCGCCTATATCCCAACTAATACGGTATTATTGTTTGCAGCAACACAATGTCCTAGGCCCGGCAACAGGCAACACCATAACCCGGCGCACTACCTACCCAGGCATGTCATAGAATGCCTGGGTGAACACATCGTGATAACTACCATTAGTAAACATAGAAACAAGAACTATTTACGTATGACGCATACTAACATAAACTATTTCCGATACAACAACGAATTAAACAATTTGTGCTTGAACCAACAATTAACAGAATGAAGTAGTGCGAATTTTATTGGCTTATATAAACCACTGACATCCTATATAAACAAATAGACTCATATTCGCTTAGGAGTTTTGTTTTTTCTAAAAAAGCGTCCGAACCGATCCGTGTTGTCAATACGTATACATTAAGTTATGTATATAGTATAAGTTCGTTCCCTAAAATTAAGATGTTATGGCTGTTCAAATAAGTGCAATGTCGGTTGTAGTGTCGTTACACGCCAACGCTTGTGATAACTTCTTTACAGACACTTTTTTACAGAGACTGCTTGTCTATTTGTTATACGAGGTCTATGATAGAAACATAGCAGCTAAAGCAAAGCCAAGGTCTACCAACGAGTGTGGATGTAATATCTAAGTAAACGATTGCTATAAAGATGACAACAGTATTGTCAATCGGTCCCCGCGCCCGGCCCATGTAAGCGCCACTAGTTTGAGTAAAATTTTACGTTTAAAGTATCTTTTGATTAAAAGAAACAGTCAAATAAATTACATTAATTTCGTTCCGCATAATATCGATGTAAAAATCATTTAATATTTCATTAGAATCGAATATCTACACATGTTGCACGCTAATTATGAGTATTTACAACAGTACATTCGAACAGTTCGAGAATTCAAGCGGTAAATTCATCAAATACTAGAATCGGGTGGCAGGGCTTTTCTATTTCATTATTATACATACGCTTCGACAGAATCTATTCCAGCTTCAAATAAAATTCATTCAACGCAAACTTCAAGTCACTACTTACACCAATCACAAAAAAAATCTGTGATGCTTACACGATCCTGAACATATTTACACTTACCTAACTCAATCCTGGACAAACTTGTACTTTAACAAAAGAAAATTCATAAGCATAGGTTAGAATGATTTCACAACGACAATGTTTTCTACTAATACTGATTTAGTGAAGCTTAGAATGTAAAGTACAGAGAGTCTGCATTCCATTATGTTAATCAAAATCAAACGGTTAAGTACCAATTACTCATTAATTTTACGTGCCACTAAAGGTGGGACTTAAACCAACTTATTATGTCTTATATTTCAAACCTTATCGACCTGAACCTCCTCCTATAACATTTATATTTACATTTGTCACCTTTCAACGAGACCAACAACAAATAAAATCTTCGTTAGCGATAAAATTACGTATCGGTAATAAACATTCTAAACTTAGTTTTTTTTATTTATAATCTTCTGAATTCCGTCACATTTCACATCACATGTCATGATCCAATGTCAATAGTCGCTGTAAAATTAAAATTGTATACGTAAATACAATAATTTGTGACTTTCAATAATAGCAATACATGATTAAGGTACGTATGTCAAACGAATATAATATGATAAAGGAAAATCCGTGAGACACATGATTAAAACTGAAGATCATTATTGATTAAAACGTGTTAAAATAAATAAAGGATATTGTATGATTTGGATTATGTTAAGATCATCATCATCATCATCATCCAAGCCGTGTCCGGCGACGGCGACTCCTAAATGTCTATCCCAGGTCGATGTTAAGATAAAGTTGCTGCGATTACATAAATATTAATAGATTTTTTTTCAGTCTATGCGACTTGGGCTGAACAAAAATATCGTATATGTCGTGGGATCACAATGAGGCACTTTCCAATCGACGTTCCCCAAAAACACGATAGATGGCGTTGTTAAGTTTTTACTTCTGAATTCATGTATAACAGACATATGGATCTTTTATCTTTGTTTTTGGGTATAAATGATGACTCTTTTTATAACACCAAGGTACAATTACAACTTCAACCCATTATTATACTGACCAAAATAAAGAGTAGCAATATAGGTAGCAACATGCATAATGTGATCCAAATATCAAGCAACAATCAGTTTTATTATGCTTCTGCCATGACATTACATTTTTGAATAATTATGTACCCCGGCAATGAGAAAATAGGTAATTATCACGTTAAAAGTGAACAACGCCATCTATCGTGTGGTTGGGGACGTCGATTGGAAAGTCCCTCATTATTTGCTATGGCCATTGCGAGACGGCCGTTATTTTAATTCATCTAGTATATACGCGACTATGTACACATTATGCTAAGACGGCAGTGGCTAGCGTTGCGGCACTCACTACGAGCTGTCGGTGTTGGATTTCCGGCGCACTTGCTGCGCGTTCAGCGCTTGCGCCTGCGCTTGGGTTATGAACTGAGCGGTCCCTGGAACGAAATTGATAATTGCTAATTAAATATTGTTTATTGTACGACTTATGACTGCCCGTCCCAGTGGGGTTAACGGGCGTAGCTTCACGTATGTAAGTACGTGCCTACATAAATAATGAAAAAAAAAAACAATTAGAATAAAAAATTCAGCGTCTGTATTAAAATTAATAGTTATCAGTGGAAGGATATAATACATACACAAATATAACATCACAGCCATTTCAACAACACTATCTTCTATTATAGCAGAACATTTTTCTAAATTAAACTAAAACATTAGACATAACATAATTATATATAACATTAACAGCATATATACGTCTCACTGCGGGTTACAGGCCACCCCTCAATCAACCGGAGGGTGGTATGGAGCATACTCCACCACGCTGCTCCAGTGCGGGTTGGTGGAGGCATTTTGGTTACTGCCCAGGACCAACGGCTTAATGTGGTTTCCGAAGCATGGAATCATCTTACTTTTTCGGACAACCAGGTAATTGAGCCTGTAATGTCCTTGCCAAACAAAGGACAGTCTCACAAAACCTTCATCACCACACCATTCCCTACTCATTCCCATTCCCTAATTCATTTTTACACGAATTATTTCCTTTATTTTTTGATTATGGTGCGAGCGCACGTGGACGTAACGAGGTTAATGACCCGGATCAGTGATGTGCCGTTCAAATAAAAAGCGCACAATAAAGGCACAAGTTATGTAAAAAGAGCTTTATTAAGTAGCCTTTAGGCAGATACTCTGATCCTCAGAGTACAAGAAAGAACAATTTGAAAGAAAAGCTGCCAATGTCCTTACTATTAAAGAGTTTTTCCGACAGGAACATTATTCCTATTGGCCATACTGAGGAGTCGCCATACTGTGAATGTGGCCACCCAGATCAAACCATATGTGATTGCATTGTGTGACGGATGCGGCAGAGACTTGGTTAGGAGAGCTTGGATATATGATCCACGCAGGATATTTTATTTTTGCCTGCCATACGCAATAATAATAATTCCCATTGGCAACATTCCCGGGTACGGCACATGAGTGTGTGCTGGTGGGCAAGGAGTACGTACCGGCGGCGCTGGCGGGCTGTATGGCGGGCGGGTGCGGGTGCGGGTGCGCGTGCGCGCGCGGGTGCGGGGCGCGCGGCGCGGGGCGCGGCGCGCGCGCGCGCACCACCTGCACGCTGCCGCCGCGCACGCCGCCCTTCACGCCGCCCGACATCAGCTGCGCTGCACCACAACACGCCGTTAGTCACACACTACCACTCGCACGCTATTAACTTATCATTACACCCCACTCGCACGCCAATGGAGTAATGGTTTCGACGCTTGTGATTATGATGTAAGTACCTGAGGTAGCTTCCTAGGTCAAAGATAAATTATCAAATTCTGTTTACCAAAAAAAGATCCTTTTCTATTTAACCTATTTATGAATTTTAATAAAGGAAAAAATAATAATAAGTGCGATATTTTGTTAAGTTTTTCTATGGCGTCACAGGTTGCTATTTCATACAAATTACATAGTGTATTTGGGCGTTTAGTAAAAATTAATTCATTTGACTAGTAGGAAACTACCCTATTATATAAATAGAAAAAAGATGGATGCAATGCAAGTGAAAGTAAGCTAAGGTGAAGTATGATACTTGATATAATATAGAGAAGAACAACTACAGCAAGATAATTGATAGAAGAGCGTAAAAACTTAACCTTGATTATAAATGCTTTAAGAAGTAAAGGACCTTCCTCACAGTGCGATCGGATATCACAAAGATATGTCATTTTAATATAAGGGTTGTCAGTATTAGACGTTTCACCATTTTCGAAGAAAACTTATCCATAGTTATTAGTAAAAAGTATAATATCTAGTTACTCAAATAATCACTTTTTTTCGCGTGAGGAAGCTCGCTGATAACAAAATCCCTTACATTTATGATAGTAATAATATTAGTAGCAAACCGTTAATTCAAACACACACTTCCGGAACTTAAAATCCTTACACCCAAAACCCCAAACACATTGAGAGTCAAAATCGCATAGCAAGTAAACACTTACCAATAGGCAATGATAGGACAGACGGTTGGTTCGTCAGTACCACCGACGTGGTCGGAGGTACAGACACAAGAAGCCCGCTCGGCGCGCCTGACACATTCAGTGACAAGGATATAGGCGCGGACAAACCCGGGATCTGCACTTGCACGTTTTGGAGACCCTGGATTCCTTGCAGGCCTTGAAGCGACGTCAGGCTGAGACCCTGGGAATTGGAAACATGTGACTACGGATTGCTTGTTTTACTTACTCCAGAAGAAGAGTTCAAACTGTTCGAAAACTTTTATGTACGTGGACAAAGTGAAAGAAAAAAAGAAACGGATATGTCATATCTTCAGGTTAGGTTAAAGCAGTTATTACATTGCCCTGTCCACCTGGCTAGATGCGTCAAGGTGACGAGTTTGCCGATCAGATCGTGTAATCTAATAGCAAATCGGTGGGGCGTAACCATGGTAACCACGATCTCAAGCGAGTTAGTGGAGAGTAACCATGGTAACCACGATTCCGAGCTAGTGTAACAGCGTCGATTTTACCAATCTCGATGTTACCTTGACGCATCGCTCTGGGTGGAGAGGGTAATGTAATAACCGCTTAAATTAGGTTAGTAAGGGTCCGCTTGGACTCCAGGAAACCAAGATTGCCTCATACATTTAGCTAATTATACCTGAAATTTTAATGTAGGTCAATGTAGGTAGATAATGTGTGATCAAATCGTGAACTTGAATGTTTAATTTTTGTGGACTTTTATAAGAAAGTACTTAAGTGGAAGATGGCAGCCTTATAGCTTAAAACGAACTCTTCCAGGCAACGTTCGATGGGAAACGTGATTATGACTAGTTGGAAACTAGCCTATTGGGAATATCGTCGTGAACTCATGTTATGTACGTACCTGTAGATGGCAGACGGGCTGCGGTTGAGCTTGTTGCGGCTGTGGCGGCTGCGTCTGCGTAGCTGGCACTGACGACTCCTGTCCTATCAGCCGCTCTAACAGCGCACTCTCGCTGCTTGATACGTTCGTCGACTCCGCGTCGCGCGTGTAGCCCGTCATTACCTGTGCATAAATTGATTATATTACATACATACATAAAGTCACGCCTGTAATCCCTAATGGGGTAGGCAGAGCCACAAGTAATCAAAGACTTGCAGCCATCGTCGATACGAAGTCCTAAGATGGATATGATGATCCTAACGGTGATAACGGCTCAGCCTGTCACCCATAACCATTGGGTAGTTTCTTAGGTCAAAGATAAATTATGAAATTCTTATTACTAAATAAAGACAGATCTAAAGGTGACAAAAATCTTTACCCTTTTTCTATTTAACTTTTTAATTAATAAACTTTGATAACGAAAAATGTAATAATAAGTGCGACATTGTGCCACGTTTTTCTATGACGTCACAGGTTGCTTTTTCATATAATTTCCATAGTCATTTTGGGTTTTGACGTTTAGTAAAAAGTAACTGATTTGACTAGTTGGAAACTAACCTAATGTCCGTTATGTTAGAAAGGATGTCGGATTTTACGACATGCGGCATTATCAGGTAAAGATCGTTAAACCAAAGAGAACGAATGAGCGATTTAAGAAGATGAATGAAGAAATGAAAGATTCTCCTGTTATGTCTTACTCTGACCTGCTGCGTGAAGGTGGGCATGGTGTGCGAGGCGGTGGTGGTGATGAGCCGCGCGCCGGCGATGGACACGGTGCGCCCGAGCAGCTTGTGCGCGTCTAGCGTGTTGTCTGCCGTCGACGTCACGTGCGTCATCGCAGCCGGCGCGCTGTTCAACAGGTTCAGTATCGTCGCGTTACTGCTCGCTGTTGTCGCTACCGCTTTCGCTGCGTTTTGGCTCGCTGCAATAAAAGTACAATTATAACATACCAGAAACAAAGTAGTTTTGTACACAGCTAGAAAGTATCGCAAAACAGCCTCATTTTGCGTTACTTTCTAGCTGTGTACAAAACAAAAAAAATTAAAAATATATAATATAAGGGATTTTTTTTAAAGTAATAATTTGTCACTGAAGTCCTTGTCACCTGTGGTACACTGGCTTGCTTCGCAATCGGAGAGCGCGGGTTGGAACTCCAGTACCGGACTTGCACCAATGAGTTGATAATTTATCTTAAGTGAAGTTTTTACTAACACAGTTAGCTCGACGCGCGATCTGCGAGACTGGTATCTAGTTCATCTTGCGATGGTTGTACCTCTGACTACCCCAATTGGAACATAGCCGTGAACTTGTATTATATTGTTATGTCTTATGTCGAGTCACAACCACGTAACGAAATATATTGTCTATGTTGCGAACTCTTCGTAGGTTTTGTAATCTTTTTATATTATTATGTTTTTTATATTTATTCTTTTTTGACGTTTTGTATGTTGATTTTGTTTTTACTTCTTATCGTTTGCTTTTTGGTGACTGGTGAAAATATATTAAATAATTCTCAAAGCTAAGTATCTGTTATTCCTTCATTTCATTTAGTTATACAGTCCACTTCATATTCATCAGCTACCACCGTAGCTCACAGTCTACATACCCTGTTGGAACTGCTGTGCAGAATTCATAAGACTAGTGACCAGAGCGCTTATTGCTGGGTTCGTTGTTCTTGGTTTGGTGATCGCCGTCTTCTGTTGACTCGTCGACGTCGTCGTGTACTGAATGTTTTGTACCTGCAACGGGAATTATTAATGATTCGACCCGACTTAGTCTGGGTGCATACAATTTTTACCGTCTTATCCTTAAAAATCAAATCACAATAGTAAAAGCTCCAAACTGCCGCGAATGGACAGTTGTAATAGCAGAATGTCCGTACCTCGACCTTTGAGGGTTCTTCATACAAAAGACGGATGTTAAGGACAATAATGTTTAACACCCTCCTCGTGGCTTAAAAACCCCCTAGTTCGAATCTCGTCGAAGTCACTTTACGATCTTTTTTGAGGCATGTAATTCTCCAAATATATATTGTTGGAGATGTCCTTAGAAAAGGTTTAGTACGATCTACTCTGAACCGGCGTGCGTGTATGAAACGATTGATGAATGTGGAGGAAGCAAGAGAAGTGTGCTAGGATGGAATTCCATAGTCTCTGCTTACCCCGATGGGAAATAGGTGTGAGTTTATGTATGTATTCTCCAATTAACTAAACTAAACAGTTGGCTATCGCCCATAGCAGTTCACTATCACGTTGGTCTAATAGAACCCAAGTACTTAGTGCATCTTGCGATGGCTGTATTTCTAACTCCTTAAATTGGGAATACTTGTGAGCTTATCATTTTATAATTATTTAATACCTGGGAGGTGCCAGCGGTGGACATGAGCGGGTGCTGAATGTGTATGATGGCTGGTTGCATCTTCTGCGGGTTGAGCGGTTGAGGCGGGTTGGTGAGCTGCGCGGCCAGCAGCTGGTTGGTTGACGCCTGGGTTGAGTGAATGTCGTGCACCTGGGTAGAACACGGTACAAAAATTAAAGAATAACTGTTACAATTTGTTAAAAAAAAAACCGTTTTCCGAATACAATGCTTTAACGAAACAGATCCACCTAGGTAGTTTGAATAAAAGGATAAATCACTGTCATTTTTCGGAATTGAATGGCCCGTAACTAACAGCTCTTGAATTGGAAGGATAAAGGACCGAAAACCAGAACATTTGCGAGTTATACTTTGCGTTGGGTGGCCTTAAGTGCTCTGCTGCTGCATTAGAACACTCCACGCTACTAATGCTTATCATGCTGCCGACCACATTGCCCACTACAATCACGCCCTCTTTTTCTTATCTGTGGCGACAACTTCGGTGTAGGACATTGCTTGATCACTCCGTCGGTCAACCCCACAGTGGCGACGCTCCCCACGCTTCCTACACTTCCCATGCTCCCCACGCTTCCCACATTGTCAACCACGTTACCCTCGTGGTTACAATACCAGTGGATATTGTCTCTGTTCTTTGCAAATTTCTTACCTGTGGCGACAACCTTGGCGTTGGAGACGGCTGTTGCTTCATCACTCCGTCGGTCGACCCCACACTGCCCACGCTTCCCACACTGCCCACGCTGCCCACACTGCCCACGCTTCCCACGCTGCCCACACTACCGACCACGTTGCCCACTGCGGTCACCGTGCCCACTGTGCCCACTTGTTGTAGTTGTGCCTGCTATTAGAAATAAGTTAGTATGCATGGTAACAAGAGAACAGTGGAACACCTTGATAAAAGAACATCTTCCCTCGTGTGGGTTGTGAGGCAGTTTACCAAACTCATCAACTCTGGTGTCAGGGTTGTCATTGAGCCGCCAAAGGCCTCTGACTCATGTAACGACTACGTACTTACATCAGTAAGTAGTACCTAACCGAGAACAACGGCTTGACGTCTCTTACTCATCATCATCTTACTTTCGGACACTCGGGTGATCAGATTGTATTGTCCTAGGCAAGGCTCATAACCTGATTCTTGTGATATGTCCCCAACGGGATTCGAACTTGTGGCTCCGGATTCTGAGCCCAACGCTCAGCCGCTGAACCACGGATGTCGTCATACAAAAACATGATAGAGCACGAGCGCAAGCGTGCACTATTCAAACGATTCGAACGCTCAACCCTCGACTTTAAAAAATCTACAAAATGTTCAACATCTATGAATGCAAGTGAAGGAATTCTAGAAGTAGCGGAATATGTGTAATTGGTAACGTATGAAATTTTAAAAACAACTGATCGCAGGCTTGCTCTTATTACATAAACTATTTTTAAGCGAAGGAATCTTATGAAAAAGTAGCATTGTAAAGTAAAAAACATTGTAAACATAACCAACCAGTATAGGGAGCTGCCGCGCGTTTGTGTGAGTATTTGGAGTGGCGGCAATAGCTGTGGTCCTGTAAATAGACAATATAAATTAACACCACGTTACTGATATGCTAATAAATATAATCTAACGGGACATAAAGCCACAGATTACTAAAATAAAACAGTACCCGCAGCATGCAGCACGTATATCTGATATATGCCTAACATGAAACATATGCTTACGACTATATCCCAATTGAAGTAGTCATGGGTGATGAAATAAGCATCCACGCCTCATTGAACTTCACTGATAATTGACCCAATATTATAATGGCAATTGCTTTATCTGTAGCTCTAGCTAACAACATTGGTTCATAATTATATCGCAACGCACGCGATATACGTGTTACGCGCTAAGATGGATAGACAAGTGCCACAAACCTTGTTTGTATTGTTTTTTACTTTCGGAAATTATCTCCTAAAAACTTACGCACATTAAATTAGCGGGTTACTATGAAGCACGTTTTGGCGTTTGTCCTGCTCATCAAGTTTTGCACTAATTAAGCTCCGTTAAAGGAGTAAATGAGGAGCTCGGTGGCGCAGCGGTAAACGCGCTCGGTCTGCGATTGTTGAAGTTAAGCAACTTTCGCAAAGGTCGGTCATAGGATGGGTGACCACAAAAAAAAAGTTTTCATCTCGAGCTCCTCCGTGCTTCGGAAGGCACGTAAAGCCGTTGGTCCCGGCTGCATTAGCAGTCATTAATAACCACCAATCCGCAGTGGGCCCGCGTGGTGGTTTAAGGCCCGATCTCCCTATCCATCCATAGGGAAGGCCCGTGCCCCAGCAGTGGGGACGTTAATGGGCTGGTGATGTGAAAGGAGTAAATAGCTGTAATTTATAACTAATTGCTGTATTTTCTTATGTCAAACGGCCATCGTAGCTTGGCGCCAGTTTACTGTAGATATACTTACACGACAGGCACGGTGGTAGCGTGTGTTTGTACGGTGGCGCTACTGGCCGCGGCCGCTGCGGATCTCTGCTGAAGTAACAACTGTTGGCCCTGCAAAACAAAATAGGCTAGACGGTGAAAGGAAATAAACATTCTTGGAACAGGAAGCATTCTTGTGGCTCAAAAATGACCCACAAAAGTCATACCGTCATACCTGGGCTTTATCGCTCTGGTACATCCCAAAGACTTCATACAAAATGTTTATGTGTTTTAATTACTTCATACAAAACACCTCGTTTTACACAGACACTACACATTGACGTCATCGTACACGCGCATCTTTGTGTGTGACTTCTGACGCCCGTACGATTGAGACTAAATTAAGACCAAAGGGTGAACGTAGCTCAGCCGCTAGTGGGGAGCGGAGAGTTCGTTCTATGCGTATTCCTTATTCTATGGCTTTGGTATAAAGGTATAAAATTAAATCGACGCGCGTCTTTCTCACTTACCGGTATGTCAAAAGGAGTAATAATAATAAATAACGGCGTAAGTGGCTGAGCACAGAGAAATAGCTAAAAATAGCTAAACTCAATACAATTTACGGGTTTACTTTTTTTTTGTGTAAGTTTATTTTCAATGATCAACTGCAGCGAGTATGACGAGACTGCTTTCATGTTCATTTCCGTTAACCAAGGATAGATAACTGGGTCAAAGATAAATTATAAAATGCTAGTCTAGAAATAGAAGCTAAGCCTAAGATGATTAAAATTCAATCTCATTTTTCTGTTTGACTGATTTACAAATTTAAATTAAGAATTACATATATATAGTCCTCCTTGTCGTATCCGACAACGGCGACCTCAGTCTCTTCTCTCGTGCGCTCGAATGTGACTGGCAAAGCCAAACTTCGTTCTGAAAACCCGGTCACATTGGAGGCAGAATAGCTGTCTATCCGAGTCGAAGGTGTAGCTATAGGTGGGCTTGGGACGATCCTTGCGCGTTTGGCGCTTTTCGTCTAGTTCTCTCAGACGATTTTGCTCAAAGTTGGCCACCCCTGTTTTGACACAGTGACGCCACTCAGGTCTTAAAACAGCAAAGTAAGAATTACATAATAAAGAGTACGAAATTTGATCCCGCTTATTGATGACGTCATACGTGTGTATTTCTATACAAATTCCATGGATCTGTCGTATTGTAAAATGTATCTCATTTGACTATGATCTTCTCTTGCTCTTGCTCATAAATCCCAATTAGTTACACCAAAAAGAAATCGTATAAAAGAAATCATATTCGGAAAAATAGTGTAAATACTGTTCTGTGCTTACCTATCCTTATACATTCCGATGGGCCTGTGTGTACCAAGGCAATGGCGGTCCATTACCTTGGAACCGAATAATGTACGAAAACGCGACACCAGCCTATGTATGTTATTTGTAATAATATAAAAAAGAAATAAATTCCTTACCATTTCTCGCATCCCCCCAGTGAATGAGACCCTGGGCAGTTGTCCTGGGACGATGTGCTTTATCCGCACCGACTTTCGACCTTCCTCTGTGAAGATCTCCGTGAACTGCTGAATGTATTTGTTTGCTTGCAGCCTCGAACCTGCCATCAAATAAATGGGTCGTGTACTAGGTTCAAGATAAATGATAAAATCTGATTACTAAATAAATACATATCTAATTTTAACGGAAAACATTTATTAAACAAACAAATATTATGTCATGGAATATCAAAATACAGTAAAATAGGACTAGATTTACACTGGATGTGAATTGGATGTCTTGAATTTATTTTTGTCCTTTTAAAATCCAGACCCCACTCTAATGTGTCTGAAAATCTCGGCCTTAGGAAGTCAAATAATAAAATTTTCTTAATCCAAGATGTTTAGAAGAAAGGCGTGTGTTCAATTGAATTGTTGTAAACTAAATAACGAAAATACAACCAGCCATACCTAATGTAAACCGACACGCCGCTCCGTTCCTTTCCCCCTCAACGTGATCTCTGTCCACATACAGTTCTCCGAGAAACTCTTGATCGGACGGCCTTTGGAGTATCGACAACTTTATATGAAAGAACCCCGCCCCGGCGTGTGGGGAAGTTTTCTCAGTTTCTAGAATGTACTCTTCGACCAACTGGGGTTGACAGTCGGGCGTCGGCCGCGGCCGCTCATACGCTCGAGCTAAGCGAAGCGGCCCGCTAGGCTCCGAAGGCAGAGCTAAAGGTAACGGCTCCATCTTGGGAGGCTCTATTGGTTTGAACACCTGGAAAATAAGCATTGGTTATGCTGCAAGTTTGTAATGACATTTATTCATAACACTGAAATTTATTGTATTTTCAACTTCTCAAGTTTTTAAAGTATCAGATGAGATTATGTGTTTTTACTTATAAATATGACTTTTCCAGTCATTTATTTTATGTGTGAGTTTCCGTTTGTTTGAGGGGAAGCCTGTACACATCAGTGGGATACACACAGATACATTTACAGGGTGTTAGTAATATCGTAACGAATACTCAGGGGGATGATTTAGACCATGATTCTGAGTTAATATGAAGTGGAATTTTTCGTCGCAAAATTCATGTTTTTTTTTTATTTATTTTTTAATTATTTTCAATTCTATACTTTTGCGAAGGAAAATTCTACTTGATATTAACTCAGAATAATCAGCTGAATCATCCCCCTCAGGTTTCGTTACGATGTCACTTACACGCCACACAAGTACATACGGTAGCCATACAAGTAGGTATGGGTGTTAGTGACACCGTAACGAATACTGAGGGGGATGGTTCAGACCATGATTCTGAGTTGATATCAAGTGGAATTTTCAGTCTGAATATTCCTGAAAAATTTTGTGTTTTTTTTAATTATTTTCAATTCCATACTTTTGCGACGAAAAATTCCACTTGATATCATCTCAGAATCATGGCCTCAATCACCCCTCAAAGTTTTCGTTACGATGTCACTAACACCCTGTATACACATGTACAATAATATATTCTGTTTTTTTGTGGTTTGTCCGAAATAAACGTTTTTATTATTATTTAGATATTAGAAAGTGTTCTGTGGGGATACAGGTTTATGCTGTTTATGTGTAAGAAATTATTTAGAATCTTTGATACAGATTTTCTTACTGTATTGCAGCATAACTTACCTCTGGTGGCTTCTTAGGATACTTGGACGTAAGCCGCGTATGAGGAACGGACTGGCGACTGTTTTTCGCTCTCTGTCGATGTATTATCTCTAACAATTCCAAACCATGGTAATGTGTGAATTGATCTAATTTCCTTTTTCTATTTACAGCCACCTGGAAGGTTTCAATATAGTTGTAATGTTGTATGTGTACACATTAAAGTTACTTTCTAGTACCTAAGGAGTCTCAGTAACATAACATAAACTGCCTATATATGTCCCACTGCTGGGCACAGGCCTCCCCTCAATCAACCGGAGGGGGTATGGAGCATACTCCACCACGCTGCTCCACTGCGGGTTGGTGGAAGTGTTTATACGGCTAATAGCCGGGACCAACGGCTTAACGTGCCTTCCGAAGCACGGAATCATCTTACTTTTCTTTTTTGAGTCTCAGTAAAATAAAGAGTTTTTGATTTAGTTTAAAAAATGCAGGCAACATTTTTTTTTTAATTATCTCAGTGAAAAACGTAAACGTATAATGGGGGAAGGGGGGATTATTCTTATACATAAATAAATTCCCGTGACACGTTATCCCTGATAACGGATAGGATGGGCAGGATAAGCTACAACCGATAATAAATATAGCCATATACAGCTACCAACTACCAATACAAAGTACTTAGCTGGATATGTCGATCAGCCCATCGCCCATATAATGGTTCATCAAGTTAAAAAAAATACAATCCTTTTGTTGGTTTTTATAACGTGTCCAGAACAATAAAATACATATAAGATCACGACTATATTCCCGACGGCTAGTCAGAGGCAAAAAATAAGCATATTATTATTTACACTTTTATAACATAAGCTCACCGCTATATACCAATGGGGTAGTCAGAGGTACATCCATCACAAGATGAACTAAACACCCACGCCTCACCGAGCTTTCTGTTAGACCAACGTGACAGGTGGTGAACCATAATATCTTTATAGGTCGAACCGACTGTGTTAGTGTGTGTAATATACCTGTGAAAACTTCTTGGCCTGTCTCCGTATCCTCGGCGTGTTAAAGAGTCTGGGCGCGGCGTGGAGCCTGGCGGCCAGCAGACCCACGGCGGGGCGCGGGTCGAGGCACAGCGGCGGCGCGGCCGCATGCACCAGCGCCGCCTCCACCGCCTCCAGAGCCCCGCGCTCCTCACCAGCCCAGCCGCAACGCCCGCCGATGCACATCGCGTCTGTTATTATACTCTGCAATAAGGTAAAACCGAGTCAAAAATAAATTATAGACTAGTAATCTTTCTAAAATGGTCAAAAATAAAAATATATATTTTTACTTATTTTAATTATGAAAAAATAATGTAACAATGGAATGGGTATTAAGCCAAAATAAAGAAATCTCTAATAATCATTAGTTGCAGCAAAATAACAAAATAAAATACACTTTATTATATTATTACTCATATGCAAATAAAATGGCTTGATGGACTAGAAAACATAAATCCTGGAGACATGATGAGTTCTGGAACATGTTTACATTTAAACCCAAATCTATGGAATACACACACACACACACACACACACACATACACACATACACACAAAACACTAAAATAATACTCTGCGAAGTAACACAGTGGTTTTAATGCTGATACTCTTACTAAAGAACAGTATTTCACCTGATTTGTAGGCCTGAGTAAGACGTGATGAGTATCACACAAAAAGCTAGGGTACGCTTGTCTGTAATCCCGTATTTGTGCTATTATGCAGCCTGAGTAGAAGAGGCACGAGTGCTCAGATTCCAACAGGTCTAGTAGTACAACTGGTAGTTCTTCATTGTCTATGTAACTCAGTAATTCTTCCTCTTCATATGGCCACCGTGGAGTCTCTATTAATGTCTCATCTTGACTTGATGACGTCTACAAAATTACTCTTGGATTAATACAGAAGTGTTAAATTCAAAAATAAATTACCTAAATTGCGCCTCTATTTTTTTACATCTCTTTACTCTTGTGTATGTATCGCTAGAGAACTTTAAAAATAAACTTTAAATTTATGTAAAAACTGTATAGAACAATCTCTTAAACTTTTTGTAATGATCATAATTGCATACATTGTTTTGATATTATTTTCATAAAGGAGATTATTTCCAGTGACCTACTTAATGTAAGTAAAATTATAAATCTGAATATGTTCAATTGTAGTTATATTTCTAAAATATAGCTAGGCATATATACTCACATTTCCATCAGGTGGGTGAATGTACTGTGTGTTACCATTAACCTTAAGTGAGAGGGAGTATCCTTTATTCCCAGGATATAAGTTTATTATCAAGGTATTCAGATTGTATGTTGCCAACAGCTTCTCTAACAGATATGACGTTGTCTTCAGCCCTTGCTGTAAAATAAAATTAGGGCAATATAGTAACCTAACTTATTCATATCACAAAACAATAATACTGTAAAAACAAAATATGAAATAGTTTCGATATCATTAGCACTTCACTATTCTGATTATTCCATACTTTCTTATAAATATATAATGGACTTGCGTAACTAATCCAACAAATACTAGAGAAACATATTCAAAGATATTATATATTTTATTTATTATGTAAGGGCAGTATACTATGAAAAGTAACAGATTCTGTAAAGCATAAACTTTGAGCTATTAACATCAGATATATAAAATAATTTATTAAAAAATGTATGAGGCTTTGTATAGCTACGGAACAGGTAAAATAAATAGATAACCACGGGAATCTAGACTTACATAGTTGACTTGTGATGCTTCATCCTGGCTCAACTCATTATACAATTCATGAAGCTTTTTAAATAAGTCAAACTTTTCTATACTCTTTGATGAAGATGAGTTCCGCTGAAACTTCATCCTAGACTCGTCAACAGACTCTGCAAGATGCATCTTATCATGGGTCCAAGTCATTTTATGGTCTGGAACACCACTGTCAAATTGTGATAAATTTGTGTTCACATGCTTCGCCCGGTTAAGAATTACCTGTAAATTAAAATTTCGAAATAGTTAAATAAAGACACTTAAATTAGTATTAGTAACAAATAAATAAGATAAATCTATGAAAATAGCGAAATACCTCTGCTTCCAATGCCGCGTGAATTAAACCATCCATAATGTCATTTATTTAAAACAAATGTAAGTTGCAGTTATATTTTCAAATATATTATTTCATATTAGCAGTTTAGGCCTAAGTATTAAGTCATGATTTATAGAAAAACTAATATGTTTTATTTATGTTTCACAATGCATGACAGTAAAATAACATGTCCAAATCCAATTTTTGACAGTTCTGTCGAAAGTTATTAGTGTTGCACACTATCTCGGTTTGCTTTTCGTTAATCCATCGATTTGATAATGACAAAAAAAGAAGATTTAAAAAGTAATAAATATAATAAATTCGACGCCCATTACAATGTTTCATCATGTTAGAAATAACACAATCCTCTAACAATTTTAATATCTTGCTCTGGAAGGTAAGCGGTCTGGTCTAATTCCATATGTATTATAAAGAAAAATGTAATGTAATGATAATTTTATTCACAACCTATTTCGAGATTCCTTCTTTAGCTGTATTTCTAAAATACCTTCAAAAATATTTTTTAAATATTTTTCTTCAAAAATAATAATTATTTTTCAAGTAAAACAAAGGGCTGAAAAGTTCTTCGCGGCTCGATAACCAAACGCGCTATTACGTACATCTTTCAAAACGGTCTCAAACACATACTGATAAATTTGACGTGACGACAAAGGTAAAAAAATCGACTTCAAAAGATTAACTACAACAGAGTTTAGAAAAATCGATCTTATTATTACTGTACTGTGATCGTTATTTGTATAGGTCTTTGTCTGATTGTAAGAAAATTACAATCAGATTGTTATCATTAAAAATAAAATCGCCCTTATTACCAAACTTATTGACGATTAACGACATTAACGAACGACGACGATGACAACGACGACGATGACTTATTGACGATATTGGACTCTAGTAATCCTTAAAAAAGCAACGAGTTGGTTAAATTTATATCAGGATACCGATTTATGACCATTATCGTCTTCAGAAAATTATCAGGAAATCTCAATATTAATAAAAATCAATATTTTTGAGATCCAGGCACCATTACCTACTTAACTAAAATCGATCGATTTAACAACTTCAACTACAGCATCCCTACGGAGAAGTTGTCATGGTTAAATATTATATTTTTTTTTTTATAATTAATCAAGCATAATTGTTGCCATTTCTTTTAAAATTTAGCAATTAAGTGACATTATGTCATGACAATAAATCAATAAATTAAAAATAGAGTTGTACTGATACCGGATATCCGGCCAAACTTGGGCCAAACATTACCGATAGGCGCTGATAAAGCGTTTGTATTTATTCTTACAGTATGGATATTAGTTTTCTTTGTTGGAAATTTAAAAATATTATATTTAATTTAATCCTCATGTCATGTACAATCTACTATCACTTTTTATGAACCTTCAATGAACTAGTTCACAAGTACAAAATACAAATACAAAAACGCTTTGCATATATAAACTAAACACTAAAAACAACAAACCAGTATTTGGCCTAGAGGCAAATCTGTTAATATAATTCAAGCCCAAGTACATGTCGATCTCATATCTACAATCACAAAATGAGAAACGGTAGTCGAAGGTAGGATTCCATCCCATCAACATCCAATACTGCTCAGCCAAATCTGAAATGACCTCCAATTGGTGGTTGGTACTGGTTGGCACCATTACTGGTCACTGTCAACTGAATAAATAAACATTTATTTATTATTTACCATAGAGCTAGCTAACAGACTACCAACTCTTTAGAAGCTGTGTCAAGACTGAAAATCTGCTTCTCAGGTAATCCCACAGTGCATGGGAGTTGTAGCAACTATAATTCACTATGTAGTTGTAGGACAACAGGAACAAATGCTCAAGCTAATGAGGAACAAATACAAAGCCTGTAAAATCTCAAGGAGGATTCAAAGCTTCTACAGGAAGCTAGGTTGCCCAGTATAGTAATTTACGATTCACAAAAGTTTAAATTTATTTTTTCTCAAATTTTGGCAAGTTGCTGTTATTATGTATTCCTAATTATTTAATATGCTGGATAAGACCAGCACACCATTATAAATTGTGTATACTGATATCTACTCAAAAAATGTAAGGATTGAATAACAGACAATTAAAAATAAAAATAATTTATTATGAGGTATCAGTTTTCATTAGAGGCCATATGTCTTATTAAATTAGATATGAATTTATCTACTTTTCGGACATCTTGCTGCACTTCTGTTTTATACTGCAGGCACTGAAACAAAAAAGTAAGATTTGATCGTAACATTTAAAATAAAGTCTGTGGCACAACATTAGCCAAATTGACTGCCACCTGCCCAAGATAACCAGAATAATTATGTTCCAAAAAGTTTTTCATAGTAGGAATCAATTTAACTGTTCAGGTTTAATACAAGTAGTTCTATAGTAAGTAAGGTACTATTATTGCCTCATTAACATAACATATATTATACAATTATAACATAATTTATGTTAAAATCTTTAAAATAATAAGTAAATTAAAAAAAGCAAATTATATTAACATAGATACCTTTTTATTGTCCGTAATTTTTACCAAAAAGACACCCTTGGAATGTGAATATTTAACACTGTATCGAGTATTCAGTGGGTCACGTAAATATAACATCTCAGCGGACTTCTCAAACTCTTCCCAATTTGGTATGAAAGTCATACTTTTTGATTTATTTAATTACTTATTTTCAAGAAAAACGTAACACTTTCCCAACCACACTATGCAAGTTGGCTCATTTGATTTGACATTGACAGTTAAATGTTGCCAGTCAGGTGTTGCCGACAGTAATTTGCTAAAATCCCCAAACGCATTGTCGAAATTCCCCACGTTTGGGGAAAGAAAAATGATAATTCCCCACATATTCCCCACAGAAATAAAACAACCAAAAATGTAGGTAAAGTTCGGTCTCTGTGAGAATGCATTTCTGACGTATGTCAGATATCACTAGTGTCACATTCACTGTAAAGTTCTTTTTAATATCTATATTTTCTAATTATATTTTTCGTTACGTTGAAGAGCAAATACCATAATTTTTTTATTTTTTACAGAAATTAAAAAATGTATTTTTTCCCGCTAGGTAGAGCTACTTGAAAGCTAAATTCTGCCGGTAGGTCGCGATATATTCCATGTGATTTTTATTTCTGCCACTAGGCGGCGATAATAGATAATACTTAACGTTAAAATCACCGCAAGTTTCCGTAAAATTTTACTCTCCAGATTCTGCTGGTAAACTTGACGTCAAAATACGGCATTAGTTGGACGGCAACTTGACCATTATTCTGACGTCAACTTACGGAATAAAAGGCTATCAGGGAAATCAATCAAGACTAGCAGAAATTTGATGTTAAATATCGCGTATTTGTGTTTATACTTAAAATCCCCGCATTTTCCCCGAATTGAAGCTCTCCCCACACATTCCCCAATCAGCTTTGCTTTCCCCGCAGTTTGGGGAATTCCCCACAGATCGGCAACACTGCCAGTCACTCAAAACTCAGAACAATATGAGACTCAAAATGATAAAAAAAAACAAATATTTTTTCTCCAATGGGATGGTAGAATAAAGTCGATCGGATAAACTCTCTAAACTATTTAAAAAAATTAAGTAATTTCTTTACAACGGGGAGTGGAGGCGAAAACAAAGCGTACAGATGGCGTTTTGATCAATATTTCCTAAACCTATCCCATTATAACAACTTGTAGGTAATGTATTTTATGTAAGACGGCGAACACCTTTATGTTTTTTTTATTCTTTTTGATATATATCGCCAATATGTAGAACTTATATTCTAACTGGATATTTGTTGACTTCCGGTGTTCTGAGATTCACCACGTTCTGGCAACGTTCAGTTTTTTTGGCAATGACAAACAACCAAAACCAAAAATGGCAAAAATCAAGGCTAGAGTCTGGATTCGGACGAACCCGAATAATGTCCCGATAAATAATAACCCGTAAAAATGGTCTCACTCTCTTCTCAAAGGCCTTAGAGATAAAAGCTATCCATCAGTATAAAAAAAGGATTGGCTAACTTGTGTAGAAGGAATGATTTGTCCAAGATGCTTATCATAATATAGGACACGTTACATACATACGTCTGGTATTTTCTTCTGGTTCCCGGATCCCGGAAGTCAAAGCGGTTCAAACAAATAATATAATAATAATAAAATGGTTTGAACGCCTTTTTATAATCGAATTAAGTTCCCGGATCGGGATCCGGTTCCGGACCTGAATAGAAAAACCTAATCTGTATTAAAATACCTTTATTTCTTAGGTTTCTTTTTTAAGTTCGTTCCGTTAAAATTAAAATTAAATAATTATGAAATGTATTCAATGTACCTTTCTTTTCAAAATTTATGGATATTGTGAAAAGTTGCCGATCGATGATAATATGACAAATATTGGCAACATTAGTTGGCGCAGCGCGCAACCGAACGATTATCTATCAACCGACGGATGAGGACGAAGAAAAATCAATACACGCGATTGTATTCGTCTTTTTAAAATGAGAACGTGACAAAACATTTAATCCATCGAAAGAAACCATTTTTATTTAAAAAAAATATCTGCAAAGGTTTGATGCTCATTTTTTATTTATTTACATAGTGATGAATTTTCTCATAGTTACGGCGTGGTAGAACATTCTGCGCGTTGATTATCTGCTTTTTCTGCAAATTATACCTGTTAGAGGTAAGTAAAGCTTTAATTTTATTATCCTGAACGTTGTGGCGTTCTAGTTTAATCTATAAATTTGGTAATTATGTCGTATATGGACCATTTGAAAATGGACTATCGACCTTCGCCATTGTCTGCATGGTGCATTGCGTTTGCGAGGTAGGTACATAGATATAAAATGAAGTCGTTATAATAGGATTATTTTTGATTTTACTTGAACTACACATCGTTGTGCAAGTTAGTGTCAATGTAGTTTTGTTATGCATGCGTAAATCTATCCGTAAAATAGTAAGAGTTTCCTGCAAGGATAATGGACAGCTGCATACAGTAGGTAAGGTAGGTAGTAGGTATTGTGGATCTGATGGATATTCGTTATTTGATTTAAGAATATGTTTGAATTAATAAGCATTACATTTTAAGTATTTTACAGGCAATGCATTATTGTAACAATATTTTTTGTTTCTTAGGTTACTAATTTGCTTGTAAGTGTATGTTCTAATGTTTAAAATTTTTGAGTTAGTAGGATTGGGTTTTTTTCCCTAATCAGAGTTGGTATTTATCTTTCAAGTGTACTTTAATTATCATAGTGAGTTTGTCTCAGTCTAATTGAACTCAGAAGATCAATAATAGGTAGGTTAAAGTTAACATTCTATAGGTTGAGGGTCACAACATTTTGCTTTTTAGGTAGGTACCTATAAAGCACAATGTGGTAGGTAATTAAAACACATAATAACGGGTTCTTACTGCGTTTAAATGGGGATATGAGACTCCCGATATTTCGACGCTGTTGCAAGTGCCATGATCATGGGATGACTGATGAACAGTGTCGAAATATCGGGAGTCTCATATCCCCATTTAAACGCGGTAAGAACCCGTTATTATGTGTTTTAATTATGATAATAACTGCGTAAACTTAAAACAATGTGGTAGGTAGTTTCTTTCTTCAGCTTTATGATGATCCTTATCCAAATCAATGGTGCTCAGACAAATAAATTCATTTTTTTTGTGTATAGATACTATGATTATTATTAATTTATATAAAACATGAGATCACTTTCCGAATTGAGCTAGTCATAGGCACATCCACTAGATGAACTGAGGAGCCATATAGCCGTCTATATGGTTGGACCAACTGTGTAGTGAAAATTACTTAAGATAAATGAATAAATTATTGGTGCAAGTCCAGCACAAAGGTTTGGATGAGCCAGTGACATTATGGCACCGGTATCATTTTTCCACAGCAATTTATATTTATTCTCATACATTTATATTTAAAAACACAAATTATACAAATATTCTTCTACATAAGTAAATCAGTATTGGTTGTCTTAATTAATGTTTTTTGAAGATATGGTTGTGAAAGGAAATTGCATTTGAGGCTATATTGATAAGTTAGCCAATTCATAATATATTGTTATCTCAAACCAATACCTAGGTATATACAATTAATCCAATTTGACAAACACTCAAAGATGTTTAGTTACCAATTCATTATGGCTGGTAACAAAAATTGTTGGGGATGCCGGGATATTTCTTCTTCTTGTTTCTCATTAAAACTCGATATTATTTATTGTTCTTTTATTATAATGCTTCTTCATCAAAAATCTTACACCACGTTCTACAATATTTTTCCAGAGAGAGCTTAACCAAAGACAATCACTTTCTTATATTATAGAAGTAAAGCGCCATAAAGTATAGCCTATATAATTTAAAGGTTTTGGATGAGTGGACATTGGTCTCAACAATCTCTCCCTCAATGTTCACTCATTACAAAAACATAAACATTATTAAAGAAAACATAAGAAACATATCCCCTATCATAATAACCAAAAATAAAACTTCTAAATGATACTAACATAAACAACATATTCTTTAAATAAACACCCTACTCTTTCAAAAAACAACCAACACCAAAAAAAACTAACTCAATTTACTTTTAAACATTAAAAAAAAAACTAACCAAAATAATTCTTATACTAATCCACAGTCACTAACTTATTTATTTCTCTAATTTAAAAAAAAACATACTTTTTCTAAACAAAATTGTTCTTATACTAACTCATTTCTCTATTTAACTTATTTATTTAATCCTATTTTTTATATATTTATTTACTTTTATCTATTCTAACTTAATAACTTTCTTTTACTAACGCTAAATTCTTCAACGTTTTAAACTTACAACATAATTACATACAACATATTTTACTTTAAGTTTAGCATGTTAATTAACTTACAAAAT
The DNA here is from genome assembly GCF_024362695.1 of Pectinophora gossypiella. NCBI lineage: Eukaryota > Metazoa > Arthropoda > Insecta > Lepidoptera > Gelechiidae > Pectinophora > Pectinophora gossypiella. The sequence goes on from NC_065407.1 coordinate 10,792,600, forward strand.
CTTTCACCAACAAGAGGCTTGGTGAAAACATCAGCAAGTTGATCTACAGTTGAAATATATTTAACAGTGATCAATCCTTCCTCTACCTTTTGTTTAACGAAATTGAACTTTACATCAACATGTTTCAATCTCTTTTGGTCTGGATTTTTAACAGTTTTCATGGTGCTTTGATTATCTTCATAAATTACAACATTTTTAATATTAATATTTAAATCTGACAACAACTTATGTAACCAACATGCTTCTACGGATGCCTCACACAATGATACTAACTCTGCTTCTGTAGTACTAAGTGCTACTGTACTTTGTTTTCTAGATCTCCACGAAATTGTATTTCCAAACAATTTAAATATATATCCACTAGTAGATTTTCTATCACTATCTCGAGCAAAATCGGCATCAGCAAAACCTATCAGAATGTCACAGTCATTTAAGTTATTTTTATAATATATCAAGCTGTAATTTACTGTTTGTTTAACATATCTAAGTACTCTTTTTAAAGCTTTCCACAACTTTAGAGTTGGTTTTGACTGAAATCTACTTAAATATGATACTGATGTGGCAAAGTCTGGTCTGGTGCTTACCATGGCGTACATTAAAGAACCTATCAAAGATCTACATTGGTATTCAAGAGACATATCAATTTCTGAATCATCAAACTCAAGTTTAAAGTTTAAGTCCATCGGTGAGTTACAACCTTTGCAGTCAATCATGTTATATTTTAATAAAACATTTTGTAAATATTTGGTTTGATTTATTGAAATGCACTCTGAATTATTTTGAATGCTAATTCCAAGGTAAGTTAAATTATCAGAACCTAAATCCTTCATTCTAAATTGTGTTTTCAAAAATAACTTTATCTTTTCTATCTCTTTTTCATTTGGCCCAATTATGAGTAAATCATCTACATATAAAAGTATATAGATTTCACCTTTGTTATAGAGGCAGTAATCATTTTGTGAACGGATAAATCCATAATTTGTAATTACTTCAGTGAATTTTTCATACCAGTATTTTGGTGATTTCTTGAGTCCGTATAATGACTTTTGAAGTTTCAACACATGACTTTCTGGAATATCTAGTCCTTGTGGAGGTTTCAAATATACATCTTCATCTATCCTCCCATATAGAAATGCTCCTTTTACATCCATCTGATGGATTTTGTATTCTTTTTGTGCGGCAATAGATAATAAAACTCTCAAGGTTTGAAGCTTCAGTACTGGTGAGTATATATCTTCTAAATTCTCCTTCTGTTGAAAACCTCTTACTACTAATCTTGCTTTGCATATTTCCTCATTTCCTACTTCTTTTCTTGTAAATATCCATTTACTATCCAGTAACCTTTCTTTCTCTGGTTTATGTACAATTCTCCATGTGTCACTATCCTTTAATACTTTTAATTCTTCAGCTACTGCCTTTTCCCATTCTACTTTATCTTCTCTTTGATTTATATCATCAAAATTTAATGGTACGTCTTGTTGACTTGTCAATAGAGCATACAACGCTTCATCTTCTGAACTTAAATCCAATTCATACTCCTCTTGCCACTTTGGCTTCACTATCTTCCTTTTATCTCTCCCTCTTTCTTGTAATTTAATCTCTTTCTTCTCCTTGTTGTCACGTCCTGGTTTTCCATAAATTTTCTTCTCTTTATTTTCCTGTCTTGGCTTTATACTAATTATATTTTCTTCTACTTCACATATTTTTTCTTCACATACTTCTTCTTGACATTCCTGATATTCTTCTTTTTCATCTTCTTTGTCTCCTTCTGTATCATCTAGTTTTTCTTTATCCATATTAAACGGTATATAACAATATTCATCTTCTTTCTTTTGTTTTTCATTGAATACTACATTTCTCCCAACTATAACCTTATTTGTCTCCTCATCATATAATTTATATCCAGAAGTACTATATCCTATAAATATCATCCTTTTTCCATTATTATCCAGTTTCTGTCTCAACTCTTTAGGAACATAATTATATGCTACACATCCAAATACTCTCATATTCGATACATTTGGTACTCTTCCTTCCCATAATTCTGAAGGGGTCTTGTCCTTTCCCAATGTTGGGCTTCTATTCGTAACATATGCTGAGAATAACACAGCATGCCCCCAAAAGTCCTTTCCAAGTTTAGAATCAATGAGAATTGTCCTCACCTTTTCTACTAAAGTCCTGTTCATTCGTTCCGCTACTCCGTTCATCTGTGGGTTATACGGCACTGTGTGTTGCATCTGTATACCTTTGTCATAGCAAAAATCTTGAAATTCCCTTGATACATATTCCCTACCATTATCTGATCTCAACTTCAAAAGGTTAGTTTGAAAATGATTAGTTGCATAATTATAATAAATTTTGAATTTTTCAAAAACTTCACTTTTGTTTGAAATTAAATATACAATTACAAAATGTGTGTAATCATCAATGAATGTTACAAAATATTTATATCCTTCTTTAGTAGCTGGATTTATGGGACCACACACATCGGTATGTACTAACTCAAGAGGCCTAGTTGCCCTACGTCCTGATTTATTGAAAGGTAATTTTGTCATTTTTCCTACCAAACATGGTTCACATAAAGTATGATCTATTGTGTTATTTTTTAAGTTATCTAATCCATGGACCATTTGTCTCTGTGCAAGTAAATTTAAGTTTTTTAATCCTAAATGACCAAACCTTCTATGCCACAACTGTAACATATCACTTTCATGTTTTGATATAAAGTTACTCTCAATTTCAAATTGTGGAAACACTTTAATAGTGTACAATGAACCCTCAATATTGCCTATCAAAGATAGATAATTGTGTTTATATATTCTCACTTTGCCGTTAGAAAATTCAACTTTGAAACCACTGTTTTCTATTTTAGATACAGACAATAAATTTTTTCTCAATTCCGGTACATAATAAACATTTTTTATAGTAAAGTCAGAACATCTTTGTCCTACATAAGCTTTCACATATATATTTCCAATTCCTACTGCTGTTAAAGTTACACCATTTTTAGCTGCAGCTATAATTTTTGGTTTACTTAATTCCACATATTCGTAAAAATAATCTTTAGTATTAATTAAATGATCAGAGCAGCCAGAGTCAATACACCAAGTTAACGTTTCACTATCATTATTCAATTTTACTCGCTCACCTGAAAATTCCTTGTCCGTTCCTGAACAATATGCACCTTCCTCTGCTGACATGTCTGCAGCAAACGTCTGATTTTGCCATCCCCGTTGTCCGTTACCTGTTCTTCCATTCCCACGAAATCCTCTGTTTGGTCCTTGATATCCTCTCTGTCCTCGTCTAGGTGTATATGATTGTCCTTGTCCGGGTGTATATGTCTGTCCTCTTCCGGGTGTATATATCTGTCCACTTCCAGGAGTATATGTCTGTCCTCTTCCAGATGTATATGTCTGTCCACTTCCAGGAGTATATGTCTGTCCTCTTCCAGGAGTATACTGCCCTCTTGACCAAGTTCTTGAACGGCATTCATATTTTCTATGTCCTTCCTTTCCGCATTGAAAACATGTAAAAGCAGTTTTATAATGTCCTTTTTCTATTTTTTCTATTTTGTTTCTTTTTTCTTCTTCACCAAGTAGACGATCTTTCACTATGTCGACTGTAAGGTTGGGCATTGATTCCAGTGTTGTTACAATAATGTCATATGACGATGGCATTGACAACAATATAATATTTATTTTTTCTTCTTCGCTCAATGGACTTCCGGCATCCCTTAGTTGATTAAATAATTTAGATAATGTCAAAAAATGATCACATAGTGGTGTACCTTCTATGTATTTTATGTCCGTTAATTGTCGTCTCAAAAATAGTTTGCTTCTTGTTCCTTTCTTCATGAAATTACTTTCCAATTTTTGAATCATATTATAGGCTGTGTCTTCATCTTGAATGTAATCTAAATATGTGTCGGCCACTGCGCCAATTATTATGCTTTGAGCACGTGCTTCAGCTTTTGTGTTTTCTTTATTACTCGCAAACTCGATATTTTTTATAGCATCCAAACATTCATTTTCTCTCAATATTGCGCTAATTCTGAATTTCCATACTGCATAGTCTTCGCCGGCAAATTGTCTAATATTACAATGAAATTTCTGGAATTCCGATGACGCCATTTTTCCTTATTAGAATCTTGTTGATTTTCTTACCAATTTCTCGGAACTACGCTCTGCTACCACTGTTGGGGATGCCGGGATATTTCTTCTTCTTGTTTCTCATTAAAACTCGATATTATTTATTGTTCTTTTATTATAATGCTTCTTCATCAAAAATCTTACACCACGTTCTACAATATTTTTCCAGAGAGAGCTTAACCAAAGACAATCACTTTCTTATATTATAGAAGTAAAGCGCCATAAAGTATAGCCTATATAATTTAAAGGTTTTGGATGAGTGGACATTGGTCTCAACAAAAATGAATCTTCAAATTATTTTGTTTCAGATTCTTGTTGTGTAAGGTCAAGATTATACATTATACACCAACATAATTATAAGTTAAAATGGAAGAAATGAATGGGGAGCTTTACGGGGATGGGTTAGTAAGCCTTGATGAAGGATCCTTGGAGTCCACTGATAATGGGAAACAGGAGCAAAATTGCAAAATTTGCGAGTAAGTGAACAATCTACTTAAATTAATAAATAATAATGGAAATATTTGTTCCTTGTGTGTAACAATTTTTATTGCATTACAGCAATAAGCTATGTAGTCCACGGGTGTTGTCTTGCCTTCATGTATTCTGTGAAGCTTGCATTGATAAGTTGATGGTTAATGAAGCTGGAGATTCTCTAAAATTTGATCTGGCTGTTGAGTGCCCAATATGCAAGCAAGAAACCAAGGTAAGAATTTCAAAATGATTTGTGTTCTTATATCATCTTAGTTTTTTATTTTTGTGTTAATTAATTTTTGTCTTTGTTTATAGATCCCTGGAGGTGGAGCTTCCTCACTCCCTTCTGATTACCTGCTTACCAACATCTTGGATGTGTCGGCTATGGACCAGTCTGTTGTGTGTACTTGCTGTAAGAGCAAGGAACCTGCTGTCGCTAGGTGTACCGATTGTTCTCATTTCTTATGTTCCAACTGCAATTCTGCTCATGAGTTTATGAGGTGCTTCGAGAATCACCGGGTCGTTCCATTCGACGCGCTCAGGTCCTCCAAGGAGAAGTCTGCCGTGCATAAGCCGATTTTCTGCACTCGTCACGTTGGAGAAAGTCTTAAATTCTATTGCTGCGAGTGTGAGGTCGGGGCTTGTACTGAGTGTCTTACTGTAGACCACAAAGTTGGTGAACATCGCTGTGAGCGCATTGTTGATGCGGAGCCAAATCTGCGGGCTGAATTACGCAACTTTATAGTCGAAGCCAATGCCCGCGCAGCGGCCGCTGGTAGTGCCTCAGCGCGCCTTGACGATGCTCTCGGAGACCTGCAGCGCCAACGCGATGATGCCGAAGCAGTTATAAACGAAGCTTTCCATGCCTACAAGGCTGCTCTTGAACGACGCCGCGAAAAAGCTCTCGAAGAACTCGAGCGTCTTCATAAAGAAAGGGAGCTTAAAGTGATGGATTTATTTGATCGTGTCGACAAAACTGTTCAGCGTATCGATTGCGCTTGTAAGTTTACTGCGAGGCTACTGCGTCGCGGTGATGGTACTGAAATAGTCATGCTAAAGAAAACTGTGGCTTCTCAATTTGCGCGTCTGTTGGAGGGAGCACCTGAGTTTGATGTCGATTATTCTTTGGAGTTTGTCACCAAGATGGATAAGTTTGATGCAGTCACAGAAGAAACATTTGGAACATTCCGTACTGAAGCAACCCGTGCTGAAGAAAGAAAGCGCGCAAGCGAGTCATCCGCTATTGTGTCCGTGGTATCAAACTCCCACTCTCCCGCTGTTTCCGTAACCAGCGCCCCCGTATTCGATGATTTTCCTATGGGAAATGCTCGCCGTGTGACTGGAATGACAGGAGTCGGTAACATGGTGGGAGTCACCGGTGTCGGCGGCGTGCCCGCTATCGGGGTGCCTGGAGTGGGCGCCGTGCCGGGAATGAGCGCGGTCACTAACACCAGCGTCATTTCTGGAGTTGTTAACGTCAACAGTGTAGCCGGAGTCGGGGCAGTAACGGGTGCGGGTGGCGTACCCACATTGCCTTCGATGGTGGAATACAATTTGCAACAATTGGCAAGCATTGCCGAGAAAGAAGTTCCGCCGCCGCCTCATGCATCGCCCGCTCCATCTTTCACTCTTGCCGAGCTGCTAGCTGGAGACCTAAACTCCCCTCAAGCCTACAATAATCTGCAGGCGCTCGCCAAGCTCGGATTAAATACGGGTATGTTCAGATTCGAGAATAATTATCGATGCCACCTTTCAATTTCGTAACCGAATGCTTTGTTTACAGATGCTAACAATGGTTATGGAGGAGTGGGAGGCGTGGGCGGTATCGGCGGGGTGGGTCCGCGCGGTGTGTCCATCGGGCGGCCGCTGCTGACGGCCGCCGAGGAGGCCGCGCTGGTGGCCCCTCCCGCGCCGCTTGTGCGTGCTACAAAGGCTACACCTATGCACATTAGGTTCAAGTTCGGACAACTCGGAGGGGGCAAAGGACAGTTCAACGCTCCGCATGGATTCTGTCTTGGAAACGATGAGGATATCATTGTTGCTGATACTAACAACCACCGCATTACGGTACCGCTTCTTTTTCAGGAAAGATGTTTCTTATTTTTGTAAAGCTTATGGAATTTTGATAACGAGAACTTCTATATTTTCAGGTGTTTGATAAATCTGGCAACCACAAGTTCAACTTTGGAGTGGCTGGCAAGGAGGAGGGCCAGTTGTGGTATCCGCGTAAAGTGGCTGTCGTTCGCGCCACCGGCAAGTTTGTTGTTTGCGACCGCGGGAACGAAAGATCGCGTATGCAAATATTCACCAAAAATGGGCATTTCCTGAAAAAGATTGCTGTACGTTACTAATAGTTAAAATAAATACATACAGTACTTAATATATTCCACTTGTCACTTGTAATATTTGACAATGTAAATTTTGTTTAAAGGTGCGCTTCATCGATATTGTTGCCGGGTTGGCCGTGACCGCCGAGGGCCTCATCGTTGCCGTAGACAGTGTGACACCTACCGTTTTCATTCTATCTGAGGAGGGCGACCTCATGAGTTGGTTCGATTGCAGCGAGTGTATGAGAGAACCTTCGGACATTGCCATTAGTGGTATGTCTCTTTACTAAGGCTGTAAACTGAGCTAAGGTGGCAGCGCGGCGTCAAATGTATAGATTTGACTCGCGCTGCGGCTGTTAATGCAGTTTGCGGCCATAATTGCTTTTGAAGTTAGGTGGGGTGCTGGAGTACTAATGTGTACCGTTTTCAGGCAAGGAGTTCTACGTGTGTGATTTTAAAGGGCACTGCGTTGTAGTGTTTGACGACGAGGGACGGTTCCTGCGTCGCATCGGCTGCGAGAATGTGACCAACTTCCCTAACGGCATAGACGTATCGGACGCCGGCGACGTGCTGATTGGAGACTCGCACGGCAATAAGTTCCATGTCGCCGTTTTCTCGCGCGATGGCGTGCTTGTCACCGAGTTCGAGTGCCCGTATGTCAAGGTGAGCTTTTCGTACTATTTAACATCTATTTTCGCAATTTTGTTTGGCTAGGTTGCAGGGTCAATCACCCGATTGTAAAAAAGTAAGAAGATTCCGTGCTTCGGAAGTCTAACGTGCCTTCCGAAGCCGTTGGTCCCAACCCGCACTGGAACAGCATGGTCGAGTATGCTCCATAGGCCTGTGCCCAGTAGTGGGACATATAAGCTGTTTATTATTTTTTCGTCACTACCTACTTCTGTCTGTCTATAGTATTGGCTGTCTCTTTATCATGGCATATCTTATGCTGTTCTGGCTGCTGCCTTTCTTTATGTAGGAATTATATTTTCAGGCATTTGTAAGGCCCAATTTTTAGTGTTTAATTTTTTTTGAATAAGTTTCGTTTGTTTGCAGGTTTCTCGTTGCTGTGGATTAAAGATTACTTCTGAAGGCTACATCGTCACTCTGGCTAAGAATAATCACCATGTTCTAGTCCTCAACACCCTTTACATTGTTTGAGGAGTAATTCGATGGCTGTAAGTCTGCATACTACAAGATCTCACATTTATTCCCTATATTTTATATTTTAATTGCTGTTTTTACAAAGCTTAACGTTTTTGCTAAACCAGTATTTGACTACTTATTTTCGTTGTTTTGTGTTGAATTTCACATTAGTCTGATTTTTAATATGTACTCTGTCCATATGCAGTGCTTGCAGTTCTTAATTTTCATCATCTGGCATTTGAAGGTGACAAATAAAGCATCGCTGCGTATGGATAGATCTTATGAGTCATTATTTCCAAAGTACTGATACTACTATATACAATATTTCGGTTTGTTCATTTCTCATTTTATACAGTTGCATTTAGTTATAGTAACGCAAAATCCAAAGTTTAGTGTAATGTTTTAAACTTCTTTTTTATTTTTTATTATTAGAGCCCAGTCAATAGATCCATAAACACTTTTTAGGTGTATTTGGTTATTAGAGTTTCCAGCATTATATAATCGGTATTTAAGTTTTAATCTTGAACAATCTGAAAGCAACAGAATGTTACGGATGCCTGTGCAGTTACGTTTCTTTTTAATTATTAAATGAGGGTATTTCCCTTTTACCATAGAAACTTAATAGCCAAGTGAAACCAAAAAAAACCTTTGACTGGACTATTTATTGTATTGTGTTTCTAAATTTAGCAGCTGGTATGGTTCCTAGTTCGAGTGAAGTTAATACATGTCAATTAGGGGACTGCGTGGGAGTGTCGCCTCGTATTTCGGAAAGTTGTCGTTTCTGTAAAATGCTTGCTTGATATACGTACATTTAAAACTACTTTGAGATCAGTCATCCGCTTAGTAGTGAACAAATGAACGCACAATTGAGTTTTTAACAAAATTTTAGTGCTACGTGACCAAAGGAGGCGACACTAAAATAACGTGCCATCTAGTTTAGGTTAATATCGTATACAATATTATATATTGTCCGTTAAAATATATTTACCATTTACAGAATTCTTGTGTCTATACAAAATGTTTTTCATGTACTCTTGTTTTGAGAGCCTATTACATATTTGAAGTATTTTTCATGGTTAGGCTATTACATTATGGTAATAAGTATTGGTTCATTTAAAACTTATTATCACGATATATGAACCATTATAATCCTAAATTATTGGATATTCGCTGTAAATTAAACTTTGCAATAATTTTGTACAATGTAATGTAATGGATAGTTAACAAACAGTTTATGTGGCATTTCCATGTATAAGTAGCATAGCAAGTAGAGGAGTGTAATGTTTAGACACTTGATAAAAACAGTTTTTGTCTTGTAACTAGCCGCCTAATAACATCGGCGGCTTACGAATTGTGGTTTGGAGAAATAAGCCACAAAAAGCAGGAACGCTACAAAGTTGTCTTCATCAAGATATTGTTAGAGTTGCAGCTGTAGCTGTTCTATATTATTCATGTTTACCCACCGCATTAGGCGCAATAGGATTTATGATTCATGAAGACAAGTTTCTTACATGGACTTGCCATGATAAACATTTTATTTCTACACTCGATAACTCGATAATATGTTCGATGTTCGTATACAGTTCGCCAAAGTATATATTTTTATAACTATCCACATTTTAATATTCAAAATTGAGATTCATAGTTTTTTAGATATTAGAGAAAAAATACGGTTTATATAAAATGCGATATCATATTTAGAATTTCACGTTATGGTATATATGTTCCACTTTGGCCAGGAATAGTCAAAGTGGGACATGGTAGAATATTTGTCAGGCACCTTGATAATAATATGGTATTAGGTCTAATTGTAATTCACAGGTTTAATAATGGTCAGATTCAACTTTTCACCTGTAAGACATCGCGTAAATTCATAATATAGTCTTCCAACTGTGATTAGGCTTTTTGGCTAAATTATTAAAAGATGAAGCAATGATTCCTTTGCTTTAGTCATTTTTGCTTCTAGGAAACAAACGTGGGAAAGCCAAACGTGAGCCAATAGTTTCGCTTTTAATAATTAAAGTACCAAGCAATAAGCAATATTTAATGACCATTACGTCAATATATTCAGTTTGGAAATAGTACTTAACCAGACCACCTAAATTTAGTGTGATATTTTGTTATATATTTTGTCGTTTTAATTACATAATGCTCTCTAGTATATTGTGGGTTATAAGATTCGCATAGTTTAAATAAAACCCAGTGTTAAAACGTTTTAAGATATTTGGCAACCCACATGAGTATTGCGTGGCAGAGCCATATTATTATCATCTATATATAATATTCTAACTATTCAGATATAACAAATGTTTGTACTTAATTATCTAGTAATATACACGATATTTATTTGGTTGTGTATTGGAGCAGTTCTACAACACTCAATACACTATTAGCAACGTTTGATGTGATATGAGCAATAATAGAGAGACATAATGAACCAACAAATTATTAAGACTTACATGACTCAATATTTTGAAAGACACGATACGGGTCGCAGTGTAAGGGTGTCGGGTAGGGGCGCCGTGGAGCCGGCGGCGGCGCGCGGCCGGCTGTCGGTAATTTGAACTTGACGTTGAGTCTGAATCCTCTATTGATTAGTGAGTAACTTTTGGGTTTATTTTTCATATTGTTTTTAAGTTATTTGTTTCAGGATTTTTGTCCCGATAGTATTAGGGAATTTTATTTTCTTTATTTTAATTAGATTTAAATAACCCTCGCGGATGAGTAGGTGATTAATACTCTTGATTTTGTCATTTTACTGTTTTGTTTAATTATATGTTCCGGGCCTATATTTAAATAGTATTTTTGGCCAGTGTGTTTAGGCCTTTAGAGTTACGAATTTTACTGCCAAATTATTTTCTTACGATATTTGTGCATGCACATAGTAATTATTTTATTGTATAATATTTGTAAAAATTAGTTACTAATAATTATTGTTGCCAATTTTTTTGTTTTATTAATATTCAGGGTTTAAATATTATAATGTTCAATTTTTTGATTTGTTGTCAATGATCAAAATTATTGTGTGTTAGTCAAGTAAAATTAACCGAAATAGAACTTATGCCCCAAAGGGAGCGTTTGACGCTATTAATAATGTCGCTTTAGGGTTGCATAAAATTATTAAAAAGTGGTGTGATAAGTTTTGGATAATTTTACAAATTATACTATTTTATGTGTGAATTCCAATATTATAAATTTAAAGTTGAAATACTATATATATGTGTAATTTTTCATATATTTACAATGACATTACTATTCTGTCTTATAATTGAAAGTATTATGTATCGTTTGTAAGTCGTAATCCTCTTGCATTCGTTTGGTGATATCGTCGACAATGTTTCCTTTGTTCTTGCCATGTATCTTGTGTAGGGTTCAGCGTAGAATTTTTTTGTAGGAGATAGTGTTTTACAATTGGATATACACAACAGTATCACAAGTTTGCCTATATGGTGGTGTTGTTTAGAGATGTTTATTAGCGGTTGGCGCGGGCCGGCGGTATTCGCCGCGTCTGCTTGGCTGTATATTCTTGCTGTAGCAAGTAAGCACTTTGTCATGGGATAATGGCAGGTCAAATGGTATCTATTGTCCATTGACATTATTCGATAATAATTGTATCATTAGAGTACATTACAGTAGCCTTTCTCGGGAATCTTAAAAGTTACCTATATATACACTTAAAAGCAATTTTTTGGTAAATATATTTCTCTTGAATCTATATTCCCTTATGTATCCAGCAATAAATTTCAGTAGTTGTAGTATCACTTTATATGGCACTGTAAACTGCGACTTCCTTGGCACGAAACAAACTTAGAGGGAGGGTGGACTGGCGGGCGCTAGCGGGAACGGAGCGCGGGGCGCGGGGAGCACAGTCGGTGCCAAGTATTGTGATAGTCGTAGGGTTCGCAGCGCACAAGGTGAGCTCTAATGTTACCCTCCCTATTGGAGGTGGGCGTATTGCCTATGTTGTGGCACCAAGCACAGCTCGATGGTTCCGGTGGAGTGTTGTGGCATTCATATTCGATTCTCTTTCTCTTACGGACCGCGTTATGTGACTGTGGGTGGGATCGTTAACCCTCTTAATTAAGCCTGGTAATTCAAGCCTTCAAAATATTCCATTAGACGAGTTGAAGACGCACGCTCAAACGGTTGAAAACGATTATTTTCTTCTCCCACCTTAACAATTTCGGTCTCCACTGTTTTTAAATCAACAAATAATAATAAAATAAGGTTGTGAGCTCTATTCCCATTGGAATTTTAAAGCCACATTTGTGCTTGTGCAATAAATATCACAGTTTGGATCTAGGCTTTTAAATTATTATAGATTATATACATTGTTGAGCTGATTATAAAAATTTAATATATTATTATACCTTTTAATATTGTTAAAGAATTCTAATTGCATTCCACATCTTAGAGTGAACGAATTTGAGATGACCGTTTTCAATCTACATTATACAAGTTATTTTTTTTACAATTGTAGGATTATTAGCAGTTGCCAATGTTTTTTTCCTTTAGTCAGTAAAAGTACAAATATTTTAATATACAATTCTTGGTATTTACGTATTGTAGTGATCTTATTTTTTAATTGATTCTATAACTATAAGCATAATTTTTTCACATAAGCGGCCATTTAGATGTTTCTCATCTCACAAATTATTCAGTAAATAACAAAACATATCATACCGAATCAATTTAGTTTACATAGAAATTGTCTGCAACTCCCGAGACTTTCTCATTGGTTAGGTTTATGGTAAAATGGCTATTTTCTTTTGTTTTCAAATTAGTTTTAAGTATATCCTAGGTTACACTGTATTAAGTTTCTTGTCATTTTTATGTTGAGGATGTCAAATTTATTGTAATAATTTGTGTGAAAGGTGCATGTTCCATATGCATATTTTAATTTTTGATCCAAAGATTTCGTATACTATTCCTTGTAATTTTAATTTTTAATTCTCATGTTGAAATGACATTTGTGGAGTGTGCATTGGTATTTGATACTAGGATTAACAAGAATTTTCCGTAGAGTTGGTGCAGCCGAGCAAATCTCTACTATATTCTCTTAAGAATATATTGCTCAATAATTTAGTTCTGTTAAAAAGTATTTTAAACTTAGGGAGTAGTCCACGTGGAGTGTTTTGTAAGACAGTGGACTTCAGTGACACGAAATTATATCTAACAGACAATACCCTCCGTAAAGATTTGAAACATTGTAAAGGTTGAAGTTTTATTAGATGTAGTTGTTTGCCTTCACGGCGACCGCCCGAGCGGCCGCAGGGGCTCCAGCGGCATCAGCACATGAGTGACACGCGCACGCGCCTGAAACCATTATTCTATACTGCTCACCTCACACTACGATTATTAAATATTACGACATACGACACATGCTACCCGAAAAGCTCCTGCAATAATTCACTTTTACATATCTTTTTCCTCGTCCCACCATTGAAGTTAACGGCAGGTTTAGATAATGCTTTCAACAAACTGATGTGATGGTGTTCGCTGATAAGATACTATTTGCCCCACAGTCAACGAAAATTGTTATGTAATCCATACAGGAGTCTCTGCTGCATTGTGCCTAGATCTTAGAAGTTAATGTATCAAGGTAGAGTTAATCTCAAATATTTTGGCTCTTTGAATATTCCATGATATTATTTTGTTTTTCATGAAAATGTATTTACATTATATACATTCATACACTTAGTAATATTGTATACATGAATATACATTGCGTGGTTTGTAACTTGATGTTTAATTTTATTGTAAAAATAAGATGCCCAACTGGTTACGTCTGTCCACGACGCGTCAACTGTGGAGGAATTGAATGTTTTGAATGTTGTCTATTGTAATGGAAGATAGTTTCGATGTTTACAGTGGACAGGGTTAGAGTTTATTTGTTTCAACTAGTTGCACATCTTACTTTGACCAAATTCGTTTACCGCTGAAGTTACTTGAGAATTGGACGGTTGTCTTTATTGCACTCTTTCTTGTTTTATGGCGAGTGCAAGTTTTCACGTGACCTTAGCGGGTTCTTAATAATTATAAGTTTATTATCGTGAACTGTGGCCAGGATAACAACAGCACAGAGCAGTGTTATAATTCAGAGCCTGCCTAAAATATATTTTTGTCATGATTTTATTTAGGTATATACATGTTATTATTCACATATTACAGTTTTCTCAATATTAGCTTGTATTTTAATTAAGAAATAATCATATTTAACATTGCCAGGTGATCAGCAACCTGCACTTTAATATTTTTGGAAACTATTGAACTTAAATTGTACTGACTTTATAAATATATTTACTTCAATAAAGATTTTCCATGCCACTAAACGATGTTTTAATATAAAAAGGTGTTTTGAAATTCTAAATCCCCTACGACACTACTGGCTGGTAGTGCAGAAGGGAATAAATATTCCCCACGGCACAACTGGTAGTGCGGCTTGGTAGTGCGGTGGGGAAGAAGGGGAATCTGGTTGAGAATTGGTGAGTTGCGAATCTGGTGAATTGAGAATCTGGTAAATTGCTCCGAAAGGGTATTGAGTACCTTGTAAGGCATCGAGGCCAACCTTGCAAGGCGTTGAGCGCAACTCTATAAGGCATCGAGGGCAACCCTACAAGACGTCGAGGGCAACCCTACAAGACGTCGAGGGCAACCCTACAAGACGTCGAGGGCAACCCTACAAGACGAGGGCAACCCTACAAGACGTTGAGGGCAACCCTACAAGACGTCGAGGGCAACCCTACAAGACGTCGAGGGCAACCCTACAAGACGTCGAGGGCAACCCTACAAGACGTTGAGGGCAACCCTACAAGACGTTGAGGGCAACCCTACAAGACGTTGAGGGCAACCCTACAAGACGTTGAGGGCAACCCTACAAGACGTTGAGGGCAACCCTACAAGACGTTGAGGGCAACCCTACAAGACGTTGAGGGCAACCCTACAAGACGTTGAGGGCAACCCTACAAGACGTTGAGGGCAACCCTACAAGACGTTGAGGGCAACCCTACAAGACGTTGAGGGCAACCCTACAAGACGTTGAGGGCAACCCTACAAGACGTTGAGGGCAACCCTACAAGACGTTGAGGGCAACCCTACAAGACGTTGAGGGCAACCCTACAAGACGTTGAGGGCAACCCTACAAGACGTTGAGGGCAACCCTACAAGACGTTGAGGGCAACCCTACAAGACGTTGAGGGCAACCCTACAAGACGTTGAGGGCAACCCTACAAGGTGCTGAGGTCAACCATACAATACGTTGAGGGCGATCGTGTAAGGCGTTGAGGGGCGATCCTGTAAGGCGTTGAGGGGCGATCCTGTAAGGCGTTGAGGGGCGATCCTGTAAGGCGTTGAGGGGCGATCCTGTAAGGCGTTGAGGGGCGATCCTGTAAGGCGTTGAGGGCGATCTTACAAGGCGTTGAGGGCAACCCTACAAGTACACGAGTGAATACAAATCCCTACAGAAAGACGGAACGTTAAAATCTGGAAAGAAAAACTAAAAAAGGCGAGAGCGGGTGTGCCGCGTTGGGAAGGGAGCATTCCTCGCGGATGTGTAAATTTTACGGGTGTAGATTTTTTTTATATTCTACTCACATAATATCTTTCAAATTATATACTTCTTAATTTAAGCACTAGATGTACGAATAGGTAATTTAAGTGAAATTATAGTCGTAAATAGGTTATTTTTTATTATTTTAGTGTAAAAGTTACAAAAGAATGTCATTGAGAGAAAAAGTTCCGCTGACTGGAGGTTTCATTGCAGCTTGATTGTAGCTGAAGTAAGGATGTCAGAAGTATTTTTTTTTGTTTTGTTGAACAGAATAAATACAGATCTAAAAGTTAATACCAATTTATACTTCATCAGACTTAACTTTGGGTAATATCCCGCTGGCTGGAGGTCGGTTAGAAAACTTTGTATTTCCGTTTTTTTAACGAAACAAATTCTGTTTTCAGCATAATTCAGTAGAACAAATCCATTATGTCTCCCAGACAGGGGATCCCGCTGAGTGTAGACACATGAATTACGTATATAAAACAGCTTCTAAAATTGTCATAATAGTATTTTTATTAATTAGATATTCCATTATATGGTTAGGAAAACATTATTTTAAGATTTTCGTCGAAATATACAAATATTTTTCTATAAATTCATAATTTATAAATCACACATTTGCGGTACCGTTACTTGGAGATTTGTAAACGCATTCACCAGCTATCCACGTTGATAATACTTTTAAAGATTTCGGATGTAGAATGACGAAGTCTGCGTCGCATCCGAAGTTAAGTTTGCCTTTTCTGTCGTCGATACCGAGAGCTTTTGCCGGATGTAACGACGCTGTTTCAAGAGCATATTCCGTTGAACAATCTGCGAATTGAAGAATTTTATTAGGACGAAACACGTATAAGTCGAGTATGTTGGAAGGTGGTAAACTACTACACCAAAGCTTTATTCTGGATCCTCTTGAGATTCGGTTGAGTCGCATGATAATACTTGCGTTTTTTTATTAAGCTGGGGGCTATGCAGGTCTTTTTTCATGCACTATCACTGCGACCTGTAAGATTTGTTGCGATCATCGTATAGTGAAATGGTTCCTAGACCCAACACTTTCACTAACCGGCAATGGCGCAATGAGTGTTTCAATTTCCTGCGGTTGATAGATAGGATGCTGGTACCCAGTGTAGTGGGGCGTTTACGTAGTGCACCGTGTGTGTTGATGTCGTTATGCTATATTAAAGATTACAATCATACCTGTAGATTCCTTAAAGGTTGCTACACACTCATTGAGTCCAGCTGTACTTCCGCACAGAGTCTTCGTGCCTGTGACGTAAGCCCGTCCTTTTTCCATAGTGACGGATTGCGTTCCAATACTGTAGTGACCATCAGCCAAACCTTGAGCTGCTATTGCGTCACTTACTAGCACCAAACCTGGAACCAAAAAATAGGTAATAATAATTAAAATTGTACTTTAATAAATGAATAATAAAATATGTAAAGAAAGAATATAATTAAAAAAAAAACGACGAAACGTTCGAGGAAAGGTAGGTAGTGTCTTGCCCATGCGCTTCACTTTGCGCGTATTGACGGGGGCGCCCGAAATTATCAATTTTTCACTATTGACTATCTACTCTATAGATTACTATTATTTATTAAAATAATATATCTACCTAAGTAATTACCTATTTTTACCCATAAACATACCATTGTTATGACTTGTAACAAATAATAGATTCTGCATTTTATTGTACAGCACAATTACATATTTTTGTACTAAACTAACAGATATATTACAGAAAAATGTGTAGTTGTTTTATTGTATTTTACCTTCAGGATTCGTTCTGCAAGCTATGCGTAGTGCAGAGGGATGTGTATGGATACCATCAGAGATTATGCCATAGAACACTTGCTTGTCAGTAGATGAAGCCAGCAAACCCACCAAGCCAGGGTCTCGGTGGTGAAACTGCAAACATAATTCTTATTTCATTTTTCGTGTGGTAGCAAAAGAAAAATATTCATGAATCTAACTCTAGGGTCTATTACTGTGATATAAATTCAAAACAAAAAACAGCACAGTGTGGTAAAGAAAGGAACAGTACCTAATATAAATTTAAAGTCACTTCACAATCCTGGAATGGCTGCTAATATTTTGCATGTAATTACAGAATTACACACAGGATTTCCATTAGGATAGCACAGGCTATGTTACTAATAATACTATATTAAGGAAAAGTTTGTCAGGATGTATGGAAGTGCGAATGTCATGCATGTTTTTTTTATATGCATTAACATAAAAATGTTAATGAAACAGTACAATAATAACAATAGATCATACATCAAAATAACACAAGTTATTATTTATGAAGAATTTTGTGCATCTGTGGCACACAGATACAGACGAATATAGGACATGAAGGAAGTCATGGGCAGAAAACTAGGGGAAATATAAAATGTATCATATTGTAACACACAGCAGCCTTACTTTATCTTTCGATTGAAAAAACAGTGTAAATTGATATTCAGTGAACTCGTTTTGCCAGTTTGTGAGTGTTCAGTGACCCTTGTATAATCTCCTTGACCAATACTTACTGGGAGCATAGCATTGAATAAGTGTGTTATCAAGTTTGCCCCACTTCTCACTGCCTCTTCACCTTGTGCGAGGCTGGCACTGGAGTGACCAAGTGCAACTTTGATACCCTTCGCAGTGAGACCTTTTATAGCTTCCAGGGCTCCTGGTAGCTCCGGAGCTAGGGTAACTATGATCACATTGTCTAGGGACCCATAGGTTTCCATAATGGATTGTAAGCCCTGAAATTAGAATAAATATGTGTTATATTCATTTGAATAACTAGAAAGGAAGACCTATTAGGGCATGGGGAGAAATTATTGTATCTTTTAAGTTAATCAAGTTGTCATAGAGTTCATTACATAAATGTATCTAAAAGCTTGGTACTACTGTTTGTTTAACAGAGCTGTTTTATTTACCAAACACGCCTGTACACTTTATTGTCATTGATATGATAACACAGTTCAATAACCATGATAGCGGTTTCCTCACTTTACAGAAATGGGTTAATGATAATAATAATAACTGATTGTAAACATTGCACAAGTATTTACTTTGTACTCAATATTATAAGTATTGATATAACTTTACAATATGGTAGCTATTAACAATTAAAGTTCACTCCTACTTCAAATGAAAAGAACTACTGTAAACTAAAATGATTACAACAAGATCATGTTTCTTTCCTTCTTTCCCATGTTACAAGGAGCTAGCTAACTTACTAATAAACAGTTTTGCAACCTTAAAACCTATTTATTTATTTAACCACATACCTTTTCAGGATATTGTATGAACTCATCAGCATGCGCACCTTTCTTAGCTAAGCTAATGAATGGTCCTTCGAGATGTACTCCAAGAATGGTGGCTCCATCCTTGTTACCTTGAGTCTTTTGTATCCTAGGGAGAGTTTTATGGTACATTTCCTTGTTTGATGTCACTATTGTAGGACAAAATGATGTCACACCATGTGCTAACAATTCTTTTGCTACTTTTTTAACTCCGTCTTCTACATTGTCTGAGTTAGCTGAGAAGTCTATGCCCCAGCCACCTAAGTAAAGAGGCATACATCATTTTAGAGTTAGTTATTATCTTACTTAACAAAAAATATCAATGATGAGTAGAAATATCAATTTTGGTTCTGAACTCAGAACTGTTGATTTTTAAGTAGTTACAACAGCCAAGTACTTAAAACGAAACGTTGTATTATGGTCACTTACCATTGATTTGTATGTCGATAAAACCTGGTGCAATAAGCAGGTCCTCGCAGTTTACAGTTACATCGGCCTCCAGTTGTTCCACATAAAATATTTGTTCAGGGTTTTCGATTTTACCGTCGCGAATCCATAAGTCCTCCTTAATAATTTTACCGTTTCTAAGAATAAAACAGTTGTGGAAACGAGTCAGGCCGGAGTTAGGCTTCATAGTTATAAAAAGTAAAGTATGAAACAAGTTAGGTACGAAACGAAACACTACACTTCTCAGCCGAAGTTTGAAGGAGAATGATTTTTTTCCTCCTTGTAAAACATATGACTATCGTACGAGAGGTCATCAGAAGTTGGTCAAGAAAACAAAAATTGCAAACAAAAACAGAACAGCTGCAGATAAAAATACTTGGTGATTGACATATAAAAGAGCTAGTTGATGAACGAGAAAGAGAAAGTGCATACGACTGTAATATGAGTTGTATAGTAAAGTCTGCTTTGTTTTTCTGGGTAGCGCACAAATGATTGCAAGCAAAATCAGTGCAACGAATGACATTTCGCTCGATTGTAATGTTGCCAACTTAATTAGGAAATTGGGCTAATCTGCAGAATTTGGTCAATAATGCACAATTGCCCCGATTCCTGCAGACACCTCTTAATTTTATTTTAAGATATACCCGTCTTTTTCTTAGCCGGAAAGGGACGGATGGTTGACAACTATTAATTTTAATATGAATGAATAACCCAGGCGAATTAAATAGGCATCTCGCTGATATGCAATCCATTTTATGTGTGCTGTCAATTCTCTCGGGTTATTTACCAATGTAATTTTTTTAAAGGTTTGTTTTAGATTTCTGCCTAAAATTCATGTGTGTTGCATATATTTTATGGCTGTTAATTGCTCGTCTCTTTTCTTTTCGGCTGATAAGAAAATGACAGGTGTAACTTAAATTAAAATTAGACGGTGTCTGCAGGAATTAGTACCAATGGCAACCTATAAACGATGAATATACAAGTGAATTTATTAATGAAATTCGTTTATTCTCGAAGATTTTTTACCAAACATTTATTTTTTAAAATATTAGAATGGTTTTTTAGCTTTTCTAGAACATGATTCAATATCTTCACATTAGTGCCTAAATCACGGGCAGGTGAAAGTATACAACGGGAAAGCTATCCGAGGGTTTCAGTTATAGATTTCATCCGTGCATTTGCACACAGAAATTCGGGCTCACCAATGATATTACACTACGCGGTCAAACTCGAGATAAACCTCCCTCCGAAACGCTCTCGCCGATGCGCCGATAAATCGCGCTCGGCCCTCGGGTAATTTTTCAGTTGACTCTACTCTCTATTAACTCTTTCACACGAATACTTAACCACCGTTGGTGAAAAATGCTTTACAAAGAAATAATTACTCCGTTCCAGCTATTAAAAGGGAATGAAATCAGGATTTTTCAAGCTACGATACCAAAAAAAAAAAAAGAAAAAAATAAAAATAAAATAAAATAAAAAATAAAATACATTTATTTCAAGCAACATAAGGCTCATATACAATACTTTTGACACAATACAGTAAAAATAAAAATAAAAGAAAAACACAATGAAATGACAATTAAATGATATAATATACAATGAAAATAAACTAAAATAAAATTAAAATGAAATACACTAACATAATAATTATCTAACCAATACCAGTTTTTACATGCCTGTCGCAACAGTGCATGATGTAAGGACAGTCCAATCTGTCCGCGATCACCGCCAGGACGGCGTTGGGGCTGGCACGCACTCGCCGTACCAGTGCCGCCGCACGCACTCGCATAGTGCTGTGAAAACAAGCTATCCGTGCTTCCGCGAACATGCCCGAGGCACTGCAGTACCGACTCAGCCCCATCACCACCCTGAACGAGTTATTATATTGGACTCGAAGCGCATTGTACGTTTTTTGCGTATAGTTTGCCCACAAAACGCACGTGTACAGCGACGTGCAATATGCTTTGAAAAGAGTCATCTTCACACCGCTTGAACACCGCGCAAACCTGCGGGCCAACATATTTGCTCTTACGCACAGCGCCCTTCGCTCCCTCTCTATATCAGCATCGTCCTTGAGGTCGGCAGTAACGATGTGACCTAGGTATTTAAACGTGTATACTCTTTCCAATGGAGTACCATATAAACATACAGGCGGTATGTTGTCTGGCTTATTTCTGCCAGCCTCAAAGACCATATACTGACTTTTTAATACATTATATTTTAGACCGTGACTCAACGCGTACTCCTGACATAAACTTAGCAGCTTCCTAAGACCACAGACCGATGCGCTCAGCAGCACCATGTCGTCTGCATAGCTAAGATTATTGACGCTTACACCGTCAATATTACAGCCGACATGCTGATTGCTCAGCGCGACAATCAACTCGTTCATATATAGGTTGAAGAGTGAAGGGGAGGTCAAGCCTCCCTGTCTCACCCCACACTCCAAACCATACTCTTCCGACATCGCTCCCGCCCATCTGACCTTGTTGACCTGGTGTCCATACCAGTACTTGAGGATGTCTAACAGTTCTCCAGGTAAGTTAGTAGACTCGAGTTTCTTCCATAGCACGTCATAGGACACCAGATCAAAAGCCTTGGACAGGTCTAGGAAGCACGCGTAAACCGGGGTGTCACGATCAGTATAATACCTGACGGTATGCTTAAGGCACAGTATGGCACTTTCAGTCGACAAATGAGGTCTAAAGCCAAATTGATTGTCATGTATATTCAAGTGTTTGTGCAACTGTGTATTAAGCATAGCGTCAAGCACTTTCGCGATGACAGTGGCTAACGAGATCGGCCTATAATTGCATGTATCAGTCAAATCCCCTGTTTTATTTTTCACTACCGGAACTACAATGGTTTTCAACATGTCTTTAGGTAAGTACGTGTGACTAATACTTAAGTTATAAAACATAGCAAGAACTCGTGACATGTGTGGACCAGCATGCTGGAGGTGCTCTATGCTCAAACCATCGTGGCCTGGAGATTTCCCTCGTGAAATTGACTTTATGGCGTGTGCAACGTCCTTGGCCGTAAATCTCGTCCCCACTATCTCGTTTTTATTCTGATCGTCGAACATCAACCTACTAGGGCCCAGCGGCGACTGTATCCTAAAATGGTCCTTGAAAATGCCAGCTATGGCTTTGGGGTCACTAATACCATTGACACTCACCGGCATGCCAGGCCGAGTATTTTCCTTCTTCGTACTACGCCAGAAACCTCGGAAGTCACCCCTGGAGTGTTGCTCAGCGAGAGCGTCCATCCTTAACTGTTCTTCGTGGTTTTGACACCACCTCAGTCTAGATTTAAATACTCTGCGACTGTCACACATTTCATCATAAATTACCCCCGACCCAGGCCACCCGCACAGCACCCACTCTCTAAACTTCACCCTGGCCACACGGTGAGCTTCCAGCACATGTTGATTCCACCCCAAGATACGCGGACCTCTCCCTCCTTTACGTATAACCTTACCGCACTCCGATGCTTCGCATAACGCAGTCACAATACTATTGTACATAATGTCCAGAGCACGCCTATGAGCCGGGCTATTACAGTAAAAATCTGCACAATTAACATATTTTTGGTCAAAGTCTATATTTCTCAATCTAATATGAGCCTCTCTACCATAAAGTGCAATCTGTTGCTCCGTTCTCTCTCCCCATACGCCTTTTTTATCTGCTACTACTGTGCTCCGCAGTATGGGTGTTAAAAGCTCAAAATCGCACTCGATGATAAGGGGAAAATGATCGGACCAAAACACATCATATTTCACAAAAACATTACGCACAGAATCCACAGCGGCCCGGGTCAGGACAGCGTGGTCCAACCAGCTGGGGGTTCCATATGCTTCACTAATGTAGGTATAGGTGTGAGAAGATTGGCCTAATTTTATTATATCTATACACGCCCACTTCTGTTCACTACAAAAAGACATTAGTTCAGCATAAAATAAACCCCCAGGGCTCGCATTAAAATCCCCCAGTATATAAACAGATTCTATGCCATATTCGTCTATAATAGCACTTACCTTACCCAGGCAGTCTGTGAATTCTGGCAAATTAACAGGCGCATTAGTAGGCATATACACACTCATTAAAATTATAGGCTGGTTATTAATAAACACTTCAATTGCACACATCCGCGCGTTATCACATTTAATCACTGACACTTTTGGAAACGCACTGTATCTATACAACAACGAAACGCCTCCGAATGGACGACCTTGAAGGATTCCCATCGTCATATCCATAGCCGACGTTCCAGTATATCCAAAAGAACGGTCTATGGTACTTAAGTAATTTATCTCGTCAGGCCGCAACCAGGTCTCCTGCAAAGCTATCACGTCGCAAGTACAGCATAGCTCTCTTACACCATCAATGGAGCATACATACATACATACATACATACAGAGCTAAAATACATACATGGCTGTACATGAGCAATATCATGTACCTACCCACTTTAGAACCCTGTCGCACTTTCATATTTGACACTTAATGAAACTTGCGGTATAATTTGTCAAAAAACTTAATGTGACATGGTTTCAAAGTGTATACAGAGTACTCGTGACCGTACAGAGTTGCTTTCGTTTAATCTACTAATTTCATGATAGACGTACTTATACATCTTATTTTTTATTTATTTTCAGTCTCTGCAACTTGTACCTAGAACACGAGGCTTGTATAATACGGCGCTCGAAGCTTCTAATCCTGGGAATCCGAATGATTAACTTTTTTCACTTCTTGGTATGAAAATGGATTTATTTCGCAAGGTGTCCAGCTTAGTACCTAACTATTAAAGCAACTTCGGTGCTATCCTCGTGCCCTAGGCTGTTATCTCAGCTCTGTATGTACTTATGTCAGGCAAATATTGACGAGTACTCGTGGACGAAATCTTGTCTATTGACGTTTGGCATTGTCGCCAGCAGCATGTACAAATATTAGTGTCTTTGATTATCATACTCCAGCTCTCCATAGACAGAGACAAACCTCGATGTGAACGCCGAAGTTGGCAGCCTAGTAAAAAATGCGTTTAAATGGGTTAAATGTGTTTTTTGGTTGCATTTGGTAGATGGTGTCCTGCCCAATTCCTCTCCAGCTTAGCGGACGATTTATCGCCTACATCTGCTAATTGGGTTTTGAAGCGCAGAGTCGTATTTCTGATGCAATCAATCAATTTGACACCTAATATGCTGCGCACCGTCGCTAGCTGGCTGACTTTCTTTTTGGTTGTTTGACGTTTGGTTAGACACCCGTATGGTTTACACCTCAGCGTAGTATTATTATTTATGTCCTGAGTATGGACAATGTGTACAACATTGCAGACCTGTTTGTATCTCAGGCGTATTGAAATTGGTTATTCTTTGTTAAATCGTTAAATGACGGATGGGATTTGGTTGGATGGATTTTCTATGCATGCAGCATTACGGCGAAGGGAATTCTTTCATAAAACACACTGTGGGTTTTTTGGTTTATAAAGATAAAAGTACAAAAATATCTGATTCAAGTAAGTACCTACCTATAGATCGTGAAGTTATACGGAGCAGGGCCGTTCCGGTTTTAGAATTTGTAAAGAGGCTCTGATGTAATGAAAGAAAAATAAGACATTCATAAAAAACAACTTTTATCTTTTACTATGTACATCCTCCTTGCTTACTACTCCTACTACTAACTGCCTTTTCCGGTGCCATACTTCATTATATTTCGCCAGGTAAAAAAATGTTTTTTTTTATTATTAAAATTGTTTTTTTCACTCGGTTGCGGTTGCTTTGGTTCATTGAAAGCCTTGTAGAGATTCATTGATGTATAACTTATCTTCAAGCCGGTCTCTTTTTGAGTAAGATGGAGGAAAAGTATACTGGTTCCGGTCCCAAGATTTCTATCGCATTATTAAAAGCTATCTGCATTCGTAATTAATTATTCAAAGTAATAAACAATTTGAAAAATATTAATGCTTTTCCGTTATGTAAGAAAGCTGAAGCTAATTTCTTGAATAAGTGTCATAAAAACAGCAGAGTTGAAAGCAAATTAGAACGTAATAAGCCACTTCAAATTAGTTAAGTACAAAACAAATGTTTGCCTCAGAGAGTTTCTTGGCTTAGTTGTTTGCTCACATAATGCATTTGCAAGTTAACAGAACAGAGGCTTTAGAAGAGTTGCGGCTGCGCGGGCGAGAATGCAGCGCGTAGCAGAGGCGTAGCTCGTAGACGGACGTTACGCCAGTCTGCTCTCCGCGGCTACGGCGCGCGTTACGTCCCCACGCCTTAAGCCCGCGATTTTACTTCGAACCGGACTCGCGTAATGTTCACACACGCGTGATCGCATGGTTATTGATACTTAACAGTGACAGTTCAAGTGATTAATATTAACATTAAAGCAGGTGAACTTTGCTATTTTCTAAGTAACGTCACTCTCAAATGGCTGCACTTTCTTTTGTTACAAATTTTAGTCCTTCGAGAACAAAACTTTTCGTATCTCCATTGCTGTTATTTGTCAACTTTTTGCACGTAATGAATGCGGTATTTTATTTAGACTTGTGTCGTAGCTTTTGTAGGCTTTCTGTTAATTATTATATATGTATACGTAACGAATCTGAGTCGTTATTTTTGTAGTAAGTGTCTGTAGTAATTTTCTATTGTGTCTTTGTGTGTTTTGGTAAGGTACGTTTAATTTTGGACCTAATTAATCTAATTTAACGATGAATGTGTTAGATGGATTGTTGGTAATAAATATAAATTTGTTACCGAGAATGCGGTCGCTGAAGGTAGATTATCCATAAGGGCGGGCACTTTACACGATTTATACGGGTATTCAAACAGATTATACGATCGCGGATGTTTTAGCGTCAGTATCGCTGAGGGTACTGTTCAAGCACAATAATTTTAAAACGACAATTTAAAGGGTAGCGTCGTTGAAGTAACGCGAGTCTTTTTTGATGTGTTCCGTTATGTAAGGAATTTAATTAGATTGAGATAAGGTGTGAGTTACTTCATTTTCACATTCTTTTTTGAATACCAAGATTGTTTTTCTTGGATTGTGTTGTAAAATTATATTATTAATAACAATTGGTAGGAGGAATCCCGGGCCGCGCTATTCGTTGCCTTAATGCTCCTCGTTAATTATTTATTATCTGAAATTTTCCACTCAATCAGTACACGTTGGAATAACAATATTATCGATAAGACTACGCACAGGTTTGGTATGATTCTTATTATTGAATTTAATGAGACTATATTACCTGAACATCAATCAATGTGATTGGTCTCTCATTAGCTTAATTTCTATGTTCATCACTGCATAGGTACATCTAATGAAGTTTATTCAAGCGGTGTCTGCAAGGTATATTGACAACAAGCCATTTCATGTATTACTACCTATAAAAAATCGTGTACCTAGATAATTTCGACGGTAAATACTCGGTTAAACGGGTATTTGTTTTAAGCTATATTTTTGCGACTGTAAAATATTGCTGAAAAAATAGCATTTCGACTGTACACACGTGGACAAAAAATACGCTTATCGACATAAGATCTGTTGCCGAGTTTTTAATAACTGTGCTATAAGATAGGTATCACTGTGGTAGGTATCATTTTAAAGGAGAAGGTGTCCAGAATCAGAAAATAAACGAAAATGATATAACAAATATTAATTTGCGTAGAGCAGAGTATTTTTAAAATCCTCTGTAACAAAACTTCAGTCGAATTTATTGTCCGTCGGTGTGTTTTATATCTCTAATCTAGAGGTAACATAGCACCTTTTAACTAAGTCTTTCAACAGACGATATAATCTATACAATTTGTTATAGTATATAAAAAAGTATGTACAATGCGCACACCATAGATGACTATATCTCCGAAAAAAATAACCTGATGAGATTCCTTTACAACTGTCGAGTCACAGTGCATCACAATGGAATGTACTCTTGGTTCAACCCTTCTAATTAGTGAGGGAAGATGTTGTGCTCAGTACTGGGATACAGATTGTGTAAATATACACATTATATAGATTGTTGCTGTAACATAAATGGGCCTATCTACTTACTTCGCACTGTAACGCACAGTTTTAAAAATCGTTAGTAAATCGACTATTAATAACTCATTGTCACGATTACTAAGAACTGGAACCAACCAGTATTGAACATGGTGATTATAATCAATATTGGTAACGAAACAACCAACCTCGATTTAGTATGTGACACATTATTTTAATCGATCAACATTATTAGTTGGTTAATTTTTTATTACCCGTAACGTTTTATAACGTTTTTGTTTCACAAACTACGTAAATGTTAGTTGTTCTGGCTGAGTAAACTTTTCGGTAGTTATCTTTAATCATTTTTTTATTCGCAAAAAAGGTGTCGGCAAGCTTGGCCGCTGACAGTGACTTATGCGCTACCCGCCCTTTTCCTGCGATTGTCGCCCTTCCATTAAATTGTTACCTAAACTCCGCGTCACCACTTCACTCCTCTAACGGAAGAATTAGAAGCAGCAATATTCTTTTATTGTATTTATCAAAGAGAAAATTAAATCGAAAAATTCTTACTCGGACGGGGCTTGAACGCGCAGCTCTCAAGCTGGGACGAGCCTATTAACCATTATACACTACTGGATCCTCACCCTGTCCATGCGTAATTTTCGATCTATATCGTCATTAAGCCGACGCTATATTGTTTTCAAAGCAAAACTCCTTATTATTTATTTAGTTGTGCAGTGTACTTACCGCCGCCGTGCCGCCGAGCTATGGTAGACCAGTTGGTAAAACGTTTGTCTCTCACTTTAAGGTCACAGCTTCGAATCCAGCACAGTCCTAATTAATTGTCGAATTAGTTTTTGAATTCACGTTTCGATCATAAATGATTATCATCTGCTCAGCGGTGAAGGAAAACATCGAGAGGAAACCCACATTCTTGAGAAATGCATTTTCCGAGGTATGTGACCTAATCTGTATTGGGCTCGTTTTCCCTTTGCGGGTTGGAAGCTCAGACAAGCAGTCGCTTCTGCAAAAATCGGGCCTGTTAAATTTTCAGGTTAGTTAAGCGGACCCTGTGAAAAACGGGATAAGATGATGAGTGAACTACTTGTCAATTCAAGTGAGACTATTTCGGTAAATACCCACTTACTTGGTTTTAAGTAACGATGTGGCCACAATAGAATACGCTTCCTTGTAAAATTAAACGTCTAAACAGTCTACCCTTCTCATCGATAAACTACCGAAGGTAATCCATAATGTAATATTATACTTATTTTTATATTGCGCTGTTACTATGGAGTGGGCGAGACCGATACTTATTTCGGGAATTATTATCCTTTTCAATTCTTTTTCTTTTTTTTCAGAACACATAAATACGCTCACGATTATATTCTCAATTGGGGTAGTCAGAGATGTGTCCGCAAAGTGAACTAAGTTTCCACGCTTCACCGAGCTTTTTGTTAGACTAAGGCCGTCTGTGATAGTCTTTCAGAAATCTTCCTTCTATTCAATATATATTTTGATCCTAGTAAAATGTGTTTTTTTAAAACTAAATTATGTTATTATCCGAACCGGTGCACGAGTATGAAACGTAATGATGAAACGTCGGGATCGAAGTATTTAAATGGAATGCCATAGTCTCTGTTTACCCCGGTGGAAAATACGCGTGAGTTTATGTATTAATGTTATATTTTATGACGTTTTTATTCTACGATGACTGTAATACAGCAGTAGCGTAGTGGAACCTAAGTAAGGTTGTGGAACCTTACTTACGGGCCCGACCTTCCCGCCTGTTAACCGAAAGGGGTACGACCCGTACCCGTACGGTACGGGGCATATCTGACTTAACGGCTACTGACATGGGTATTGACCTTTTGACCGGCCGGCTTTTGACCCGGAACGAATAATTTCATGTGTATATGGAGAGACTCGCAGCGAACGACACTATTATGTTTACCGTACCGAGCTTAAGGGACGTTACTTAACTTTGTTGATTGTTTGCTGTTGATAAGTGCAGCTGGTTGACGATTTCTTAGTGACGATGACTATCAACGATGTGCCGACAAAATAAAAGTATCTACCTACTAAAGCGAGAGCGTGCCCAGCCAAGTTTCTCTTTCTAATTTTTCATTTTGAGCCTGAACTTCTGGGCCACCCTGTATATTATATACTTACATATAATTTCTATTTTAAGTAATTTGGTAATATTTAATCTATGTACAAATATTAACGCACATTTATGAAACGCGACATTCGTGCCTCACCCAACAGGGTCCACATAATACCAGCGTCGTGGTTCACGCCGCGACTTGTGCTGAGTGAGGCCCTTTTATCTCAGGACGTCCACCACCACCTTATGATCATTGTAACATCCTCCTATGCTTTTTGTAATTGTTTTGTGATTTTTTTTAAGTGATGTTATTGTCTTGTCTTTGTTTGTGGCGTCCTTTTATAATAAACAATTTCTATTCTATTCTATTCTAAGTTCAGCAAGTAACAGAACTGGCGAGCAGTACTTTTTTTTGACGTGACTTATTGTAGATTTGTCGCAGATGGCATTAACTACTTGGCCGGACAAATGGGGAGCGCTGAGCGGCTCTCACCCGGTACAAAATTTAAGACAAAAGGCCTGAGGGTGCGCAGTGCGAGCAGCACCATGTGTAAAATTTATATGGCATTTATTGACATGGTGCCCTTACTTTTATATGCGCAAATTCAAGGTGGCTTTTTTAACCCCCCTGGTTTGACTATTCGGAAGAATCGTTCGCAGTTGCATACATATATAAACTCACGCCTATTTTCCACCGGGGTAAGCAGATAGTATGGAATTTATTTTGTTCAGCCACGTAGTTAACGCTATGGATCATATTAAGTACTATTTAGTAAACAGATATTTGCAGATATGTACTAACTTTATCTATCTCTCCACGGGCTTCTATAGACACAAGTTAAAATTTAGTACCCTGTTTATTTAGATAAGTAAATGTATGCTAATGCATCGTATATAGCCCATCATTCATCGCAAGCATGCAGCACGGTATGCTTAACGTATTGAATATGATATTTAAGTATGTAAGCAAGTAGTTTCTTTTTTAAATATTCTATAGTGTAGTGAAGTAGCTATTCAGCTTTGTTCGTCTATCTAGGAATAGGGCTTTCTTTTGTTGTCCAGCGGACCGTGTCTTCGATCAACTTTATAGAGGCTATAATTTGCTTGTTACCTTTTTTTTTAAGCTTGATGAACACAGCAAGTATTAGGTACTTACACACTGTTTGATTATATTTTGTCTCATTAACATGTCGATTCTATGTTTTTCTGATTAACGAGGTACATATCGCGCTAAAAATGGTAGATATATATAAATGATGAAATAGAATTAGCCAATTGGTCGCAGGGTTAGTAAAAGGCGTACCTACCACATAGCTTGACGTCTGTTTTTTTGCTTTGAAGATTTGGATCTCTCAATGTACACAGAGGCGGTGCTGGCAGTGTTTTGGAGGGGAAGCGGGGAAATTAGTTGACTCCTCCATGCGCATTGAGTTACCGTTTTTTTGAATGGATAGGAAATCGGTACTCACCGTGATTTCATACCGGTATGAGAACGATAGCGTAACCTTAACAATTTCAAGACCTTCAATGCACTCCATTCAACCACCAGTCTAAAAGAGAGGTAGATGATAAAACAAGGATTTAGAAGTCTCACCTACCAACTCAGTTTCAAAAGTATATGTATGAAGCACAAAAAAAAAGTTTTTTGGTAATTAAATTTTATGACCGTAGCCCAACATGACACGGGTGAGGATTTTATCCTAAGTAAACAGGTACCGGGACTGTTTGTCTGTACTTCTTTTGGCATACTTTTACAACATTTGAATTATGGTAAATGTTTGTACGTCAGGTAAAATATTCCATTATTTAGAAGCTATTAAGCTATAATATAAAAATAGTCCAACCAGTACAATACTTTTGCACTTTCGAAGATGCCATTTTAGGCACGGGATGTTTGAATGGATCAATCATTCAAAATTTCAGAGATCTGTCTAAAGTAACTTGGTAAAGTCTAAAAGTTTGTTTTAATTGGTTCTGTTACAATTAAACTCATTCAACTCGAGAATGAATATAAACTTGAAAGTAATAAGATATAAAACCAAGTTGACCATTTGAAATAAGCGTCTGGAAATGACAGGGGAAGGCAGCAGGGTCAGATAAAAAAGACAATGCGGCCTCTACTCGTGATAGTGACGTATGGGACACCGTCCCTTTGCCTGCACTCACCACTCTTGAGTAATGTCCTAAATTAATTTAGGGTCAGGACGATGCGGACAAAGTGGCTATTTCAGGGAATGTGCCGCTACACACACGGTCACATTTCGTTTTGTTTGCCTCGTAATTGAATGAAGTATACACAATCACAATAATGAAGCACTTACTCCCGAGAGCCGGTGAGCAAAATTCGAATTTGCAAGATACGTTTTCATTGTTATAAAGTAGAGATTTTTATTTGCAATAATGGTTTTATATTTCGTTATTACCCCACGAAGAGACGTAACATTTTATCGTGGGATGTTTTCATAAAACGCTCGTAGCTATCATTTATCGGCAGTGTGTTCCTGTGGGAGTAAAGCAAACATTTTCCGAAACATTTATTTGCTCTAGCACAGATTTAAATTTAGGCGACAAGCATTAATCGTGCACTTAGTCCCGCCAGTGGAATTCACTACTTTTATTTATCTTTTACGCGGAATTTCCGACTCTGGCCAAAAGCTGCGAATTTATTTGCACATAGTAAGTTTAACGTACCCCTCCAACGTGAGATAACATTGAACGTTTGAATAGTTAAGCTAATATTCTTGGTTGTATATAATACAATCAATTTAAATACATTTCCAATCCATGTAGTAGTGAGGATATAATATTAGCTCTGCATGTATTGGGATCTACGTTAGAACACCTGAGGAGAAACTTGTGCTCTACCACAGAGATATTTAGTCATGAGTGGTTTCATTCGTACTCGCTCATAATGAGTCTTAAGATGGAGTCTTAAAGAGGTACAAGAGTTGCTCCTCCCTCATTAAGTAGGACAGTAAAAAATACGCTCGTCCATAATTGCGGAAATCCACCAGTTAACCTTTATGGCGCGGCATAATTTAACCTGGATATTACTTGAATAGAACCTGCAAGTCCGCTTTTATTGCGAAGAGTGAAGCGAGGAAATAATCTACAATTTTATTTGCTTTAGACTAACTCAAGTAGTAAATAAATACATCTTTTCTATACAACACTGTTTATTTAGGCCCTCGTGAAATCATTAAAGCGTTATAAGTTTTGTGTTTTTTGGGCAGCTTTGTGAGAATAATCTGAAATACTTCATGGTAGTGTACTGTCGCATCTCGAGCTCCGACTTGCTCGCTGATTTTACTTGCTTTTAAGATTCGTTCATTACACGTTTCGCTCCACTTTGAAGAGCTCGCAGCTTTAATTTAGAAGTTTTTTTTTTAATTTAATGTACCCTTTGATTTACGCGGTGTGTGGGCGGTAATGAGATCTGAAAAGCCTTCCCTGTCGTCGGAAGCTGGCGAGGACGGAGCGGTCACTCGTGCATGATCTATGAGATTTTTTTATAGCCATTTAACTATGTGCTACATATATTTTGCAGACGACAGCAGAATTATGACCGTCCATTTGTTTTCCCCTTTTGTGAGAATGCAGTGTCTTTATTACCCGTTTTCGATTCATATCGCGTTGGTAATCAATTATTCTGTTATATCCTCATGTCGGCATGTTGACTGTCGACTTTTGTCAGCATTATTTTGCTTGTAGAACATTATTTTGTCGTAAAACTCCAAGGCTACCGTGCTAAACACCAGGTTACCTGAGAATAGTCAGCTTTGTAGACATAAATGAGTCGCTCCGAGACACATACGAGTACCTACATTTCTTCACGTTGTCGTGCGTGTTCTTAAGCGACGGTACGAGACCGTTTTGAACCGAGTTCCTTTTAATTCTTCTAAGTAGGAAACCACTTTTAGCGATTTCTGTACGCACCTCTACAAAAAAATACACAACATTGTTTTACTATAGGGATGGATATTTAAAAGTTTTATATGCGTATGATTTAGAAATGTAATTATTATGTCCTATCATCCATAGGTTGGCTCGAAGAAATTGCTACTTAAACAGTAAGACCACCTTTTGTACGTTTGTTTAATTTGTATTCCTGTGTCTTATGTTCCTTTTGTGAAGTACTCGTATTGTTTATTGATTGTACGTATTGTAAAGAGATCTCGGCGGCGATCACGCTACTATTATAGCGCTCCATCTATTTGAACCTCGAAAAGGGTAGGAATGTAAAAGTTGATTGAACTATAAGTATAAAACGTACTTACATAAAGAAAGAAAGATCAAGTTCGCAACATTTGGCTTCTCAAATCGACCGTGTGACAAACAAAGGAATATCAAGACGAAATTTCCTTTTACAGGGTCATTGTGTTCATGTAGCTTGAATGGGGCTTTTGTAATTGTCGAGGCTGAAGAGAAGTGTTCGGGTCGATCGACAATAGAAAACATACTTACAGTTATAGGAAATTCAAGTTTCGTCTAACCTCTTCATGGATTATTTTCTTTGGGACGAGGTAAAACTTATCACAATGTATTATCTGGTTTACTCTATAAGAGCTTATCTGTATGATGTTTGAGGCGGATTTGCTGTTTTGTATTAATTTGGTTCACGGAAACATAGTTATATTATCGTATTTCCATTTTATGTAACGTGCAGTGCAGCAGGTATATGTATAATGCTAACGATGTATGGTAAAACTGTTAAAGTTCAGCCATCTTTGTATTAAATCTAAAGCGTCGCTAACATGACTTAAATTTTCATGCATCTTTGCTAACAGCACGACAAACTTACCCCTTTAGGGAGAATTTCTTAACAAAATTCAATTCAATTTTCTTAAAACGAGTTAGGAGTATGAATTAGTACTTGAAAACGGCGGGTTGTGCATCGCATAAAGCTCTATTAGGAGAGCGGGGAGAATCAAGTGGAAAGGTTAAGCGGAACCCTCGGGAATGGTTGCAACTTGCTGCTAAATATTACAAGAGGCCGCCGGTATGTGCTACGAGCACTGCAGGTAGAATTACGGCGCTTATCTTAATTGGGAGAGGTAAAATAAAAAGTACAATTCGCCCGGCACCTCCTATCCTGTTTAAACATACTATTAGCGCTGGTTTTTTAATAGCCACGCCATTGCAGATGAATTCGGGCCGTATAAGAGCGTGTTAAAAATAGAATGTAATGAATAAATTTGTGCGTTTATTTATTTTGAAAATACGTAGTAGTTAGAGAGTAAACATAATTATTGATAAATATACAGAATGTTAGTGACATCGTAACGAAAGCTTCGAGGAATGATTCAGGCCATTAGTCTGAGTTGATATAAAAAGGAATTTTCCGTCGCAAAATTCATGTTTTTTTTAAATTACTTTCCGTTTATTTATTTATAAAGTACAGCAGCATCACATACATCAAAACATTTTTACATATTTTTTTCCGTTTCATACTTTTGCGCCCACCCCCTTATATTCGTTACGATGTCACTAACCGTGTACATAACCATGTACTGTAATGAAATATAATTATTTTTTATAAAGGTTCGTTTTGATATAAGTTAAAATAATATTAACCTAAAACAACGGTAGGTACATGCATATATACGTTGCAAACTACATATACTTTAACAAAATAGTGAGTAGGTAATAATACCTATATTTTATATGAAACAGTTCGCGGGGATCATGAAGACTTAGAGGTAAAAGTATTTACTAGGAAACCATGTTACGGATAAACAGTTTCTGAAACACCACGACATGTTAAATGTTTCCGCAATGTTGCTGTTCACTTCAGTCTAGTTATTTAGTATAATAGAATAGAAATAGAATAGTATAGAAATAGTTAATTATAAAGGGACGCCACACACAAAAACAAGTCAATAACATCATTTAAAATTTTCACAAAACAATTACAAAAAAGAAACAAAACGGATGTTCGTTGAAATGATCATAAGGTTATGGTGGACGTCGCTTAGCTTTGTCTCTAATACTTATTTAATTAGTCGTTTCGTTACCCCCCGCCTTACTGCCATAGTAAAATACATATCCACAGTCGTAAACAGGTATTGCGAAATCGAACTAATAGTACTTACAGAAAATAATGTCAATGCTAATAGTACAGAAAATAATGTCAATCCTAATAGTACAGAAAATAATGTCAATGCTAATAGTACAGAAAATAATGTCAATACTAATAGTACAGAAAATAATGTCAATGCTAATAGTACAGAAAATAATGTCAATCCTAATAGTACAGAAAATAATGTCAATGCTAATAGTACAGAAAATAATGTCAATACTAATAGTACAGAAAATAATGTCAATGCTAATAGTACAGAAAATAATGTCAATGCTAATAGTACAGAAAATAATGTCAATGCTAATAGTACAGAAAATAATGTCAATGCTAATAGTACAGAAAACGAAGTGCAATACTAACAACAGGTTCAACTGTTTCAGAAACTTTAAAAAGTTTGTTTCAAAAACTTTAAAACTGCATTTTTCGTAGATTTCGTTGTGTCGCTAGGTCTAGATCTTGAGATGAGATTCTAGTACTTTACTCTAGTATTACCTACCTATATGCATATTAATAATACTCTGTGTGTTGTATAGTATTAGTGCTTTATGTGTGGCTTGAATTACCTCATTGTGCTAAAAAAGTAAAATGATTCAGTGCTTCGGAAGGCACGTGAAGCCCCTCCCCCTCCGGTTGTTTGAAGGGAGGTCTGTGCCCACCAGTGGGACGTATATAGGCTATTTATGTTTATGTTATGTATGCAGATAAGTAATACCAGAGTAAAATTCTGTTAAAAACTTAACAATGATAACGATTTTGCCGTAACTTAGTAACCTCCATTAAACTCACAGAGGACGTTATTATTTCATCCTATAAGAGCACCACTCTATTGCGTTCCCTAATCAAATATTGTCTTTCTGTCAAATAAGTTAATGGTATTTGCTATGTCAGGCTATCAAGGCGGCGTTTGGAGCGTGCAATGTTCGTGACTCCCTTTACAGCTTACTTTTTGGAACAACGTTCTTAATTAAAATATAAAATGCTAACACAGAAGGGTAATGATACCTAATAAGCTTTTGGGTGACAATGACGGGGAAACGGGCGCAAACAGTATTACACAAAGAGGGGGCTAGGCGAAAACGAATTTATGAATATTATTTCGTGTTAGCATAACATCACGGCATCAGGGCGAATGAGTTTCATTATCATCTGCCTTGTACACGTGATATATCCGTATCACGCCTTTAATATTTGCCATAGCACTTGGATGCGCGAATTGCCAGCAGTTGAACAATATGAGTGATAAATATTCGGTATCGTTGTGTTGACGGTACTTTTTCCATTTGGATATCAGATAACTTTTCAATATTGTGCGTTATTTTGGTCGTAGGTGTTTTTTTGGTCGATGTAAATGGCCGCAAATAATAAAACAAGAAAATTTGCAAAAAAACCATTTTTTTTTGAAGACGAGTTAAAATGTGTGCTACTTATTAAACATCTATTTTCCAGTTTGCTGGTTCTAATATTTCCTGAAAATTTATTGATAAGTACTTATAGGGAAAATCGGAATATTAGTGGAATATCCGATGAATAGAATCGATGTTATTAAAAGATGTTTGTCTAATGACCGGCCAAAAACAAGTTCATTTGTTATAAAATTATAAATTTGTGGAAGGAGAACCAACGAAATCTACGATAGCGCATTATTACTTTACATTCGGGCAGTTGAAATATTTGGACTATGACCCGTTTTGTTGACGGACAAAAGATTCGCTCGCCGTTTAAAAACCGGAATGACGTAAGTTGGGAAGTCGCCGCCCTTTCAGCGAGTGGACGTGCAAAGCTTTTATTTTGTGCTCGGGTATTGTTACAGGAATACTGAGCTTGACTCGGGCGGGGCTCTGAATGCTAATCAACTGTAGAGGGTAAGGTCCATGTCCATCAGTAATTCATGTCATAACGACGGCTCTCTTTAAACTCTTTTGGCGCCTCGTCGTCCGTCACTGCGAACCTTCTTACAGACTTACGTAAGTATATGCACCATGCGTGATCCCTATGGGCCCTATCTCACTAGGGCACTAATGGTCCGGCAACCAGGTAATGATCACGCTACAAATAATATGTATGCAGTTGTTTAGACGCTACGTCTCCACGTGTGAACTACATACATTTTGCTGGTGGCGCGACTGTGGTGACCCCAGTGTCCTAGCGAGATCACGCATTATATATGAGGTCCATATAATTTTCTAGGATTTGTTTTTTTTTCTAGGTCAAAGATATATTATGAAATTATGATTTCTAAATAAAGACAGATCGAAAGGAGACAAATAAGATTTATTTTTTCTATTTAACCTATTTGTGAATTTTAACAAAGAGAAATGTTATAATAAGTTCGACATTTTATCACGTTTCTCTATGACGTCACAGGTTAATTTTTCATACAATTTCCATAATAAACTCATGTTTTGACGTTTAGTAAAAAGTAACTGATTTGAGTAGTTGGAAACTATCCTATTTTTAGCAATTATTTACGGTTCAGGAGATATGACCCATTTTGTACCTTTTTCTAGATTTTCTACCTTACTTCAGAAATCATCATTTTGTCGCTATCCCTTTCTTAATAATTATTTTATTTTACTTCACAACTATGCCTAAGGCTGTGTACCGCTCAATCAAGATAAATCAAAGCAAATCAAAGATAAAAAAAGTTATCGGTAGTCAAAGTGAGAATTCGACCAAAATTGTTACAGTTGTAGTTGAAATTTCGCCGAAGAATGATAAACACATGAGATTGTCATGGACCCTGAAAGTATTTCTAAAAACTGCTCCATTTAATAGGCTTTTAGAAACATCCAAAAAAAGTATCCTTAAAAAAAACGAAGTAATTAGACCTTAAATATTGCAAGACAGACAGATTTGAAGGAAAATTTGACATTCTCATACTTCTTATATGTGATGAACAATATGGTGACTGGTCATGTGCCTATTGTCCATTTGATTAACTAACGGTCCATCAATTGTTCATATCTGTGTTAGTTAAATGCAGTGAACGTGTATGTATATCGCCAGGAATATATATTCGAACATGTGTCCTAATAACTTAGCTTTCGAGATAATTATAATTACACTAAGTACGCAAACTGGCTTGGCATCTATTTGCGTTTAAAGAGATTCAATTTCAAATATGTAGAATACAATAGTGTAGTACGTATAAAAAAGTACAACGTAAGTTATTGTTATTATGTAAGTAGAATAATTCTTATCTTCTATCGTATGGGTGGTGAGGTGGATTACCGATCCCCTCAATCCTGGTGTCCCCTCAAGCCGCCAAAGGCTCCGACATGGTTCATATAACGACTACTAACTTACATCGGTAAGTAGTAACCGGGACCAACAACTTAACGTGCCTTCCGAAGCACGGTACATCTTTCTTTCGGACAATCAGGAAAAATAAAACAGTCGTAACACGTCGATAGCTATCTTTTTCGAATTTCATCCCCCTAGCATTAACCCGTTTTTACAGGGTCCGCGTACTTAACCTGAAGATTTTACAGGTCCGGTTTTTTACAGAAGTGACTGCCTGTCTGACTTTCCTACCCGCGACGGGAAAACCAGCCCAATACAGGTCAGGTCACATACCTCCGAAAATGCATTTCTCGGGAATGTGGGTTTCCTCACGATGTTTTCCTTCACCGCTGAGCACGTGATAATCATTTACGATCCAAACATGAATTCGAACACAAATTCGACAATCATTGGTTTAGGTCTGTGCTGGAATCGAACCTGCGACCTCAAAGTGAGAGGCAGGCGTTCTACCAACTGGGCTACCACGGCTTTTCTTCTTCTAATGTATAAATAAAATATATAGTTATGTATGTATAGGTTATTCATTGGTTCATTCATTCATTATAAAAATAAAATATGTCAATCATCTGTGCCTTTCCTTTTCGGCGGATTAGAAAATGACAGGTATAAAATAAATTAGGATGTGTCTGCAGGAATCGGGGCCAATATCCTTTTAAAATTCCAATCTCATTCTTTAACTACTGTGTCTTGAGCTTGGCCTTACGATTTATCAGTGGTTTGGAAGCTCCGCCAAAATAAAAATAAACACAATATACGGAAATATAAATTCTACAATTGCTTACCCCGGCGGGAAATAGGCGTAAGTTTATGTATGTATGTAAAAAATCTACAAAATCACAATCCCAACTTGCTGCTACAAGTCTTATTATTCCGTTCCACACAGGTTAAGCTTGATGCACATAGAGCCGGGTAACGGGGTAACGAGATGTTTTTACATTCATAATATGAAAATCACTAAGATTTTTGAAATAAGAACACTATTATGTATTTTTTAATTATAAATTGTCGCATTGCAGCCCGCTTGTCCCGCTTTCCCAGCTCTATGTGCGTCAAGCTTTAAAAGAAAATGTTTTAGCGTTAAAATTAGCTTAATGAAGCCGTTGAAAGCAGCAACAGTAAGAATTGCCCTGTCAAATTCGTCAAATGATACGTCTTTTTCGTACAAAAATGTTTACGAATACAAAGTAAGGAAGATTCGCATTAAGGTCCAACAAAATTAGAAATGATTTAAAAGCTTTTTACAGCAGAATAATAATAAGAATAAGAAAATATATTTAAGGAAGGATCTAGAGAGAGGACGTTAGGTAAACGTAGGGCAGGAAATCGAAAGGAAATCCTTAGGAGTACCTAATTGGGACATTTTTCCATTTTTAGACTAGGATAGCCACAGAGAGGCTTATTACATATTATAGCTTGTGTCCTCAAGTTTAAGGGATTAAAGCGAATGGGAATCCGGTCAAAATTAGTCATTGTGTTATCAAGAAGATCGCGCAGTAAAGAGAATTGTATGCTATTATACTACACACATTATTCGGAAAGAACCTAAAAAATCATGCTCTAAATTTTTCACACAATACACAACTTTGATATGTATTACCAATTAGGTTTTTTGAATTAAGATGTTGATCGAGTTTTTGTTACAATGAATTTTAGTATTTACTTACCCTATCAATTAGCAAACTACTATTACATGATGTTTTATTATTTGAAAGTTGTGAGGGCCGGACCGAATGCAGCCCGCGAGATCACTGCGACCTTGACAGATCTATTGTGACCTTAAATCCCTACATTTAAATATCCTCCTCTAGACTGATCCGTTCGAATAGATCCAACGTTTTTTTGGGAGAAAGCTCCATGACTTCCTGGGGGTCCATTATATGGCCCCCAAGTGTAAGGCTTCTACTATGTATGAGAGCCTCACAGCTGCATAGCAGATGTAGTGGCGTCTCATCTTCCCCTAAGCAGAATCTGCATAGAGGAGACTCGGTCAGCTCCATTCTGTGTAGGTGTTTATTGAGTCTACAATGCCCGTATCAAAATCCTAACCTGCCCTCTAGTGAGAGTAAGGATTTCTGATGATAATTTCTTAGAAAAAGGTCTAATCAGCTGCTTTGAATGTTTCAGGCCAACTGAGTTGTACCAAAATTTCTTGGATTCATTTCCTTGTCGCACCCCCAGATAATATCTAGAGGTGCTTTTCGAGATCCCGCAGAAGGGTTCGGGTCCGGTTAAACTTGTGCCCGATCCCTCTCTTGCGAGTTCGTCAGTAATTTCATTACCCTTAATGTTAGAGTGCCCTGGGACCCAGCCTAGTGTTACCGAGTTTGAGGCCCCCAACTTATTGAGACTATCAATACACTCTAGAGTGAGTAATGAGTCTACTTCAGACGCCGCCACCGCCAGCAGCCTGGGCAGCCTGGCTGTCTGACAGTATGAGAATGTTACTGTTTGTGTTCCCCAAATTTTGGTGCACACAATCAATGATGGCATACATCTCGGCCTGAAAAACTGTGGCGTGCGCCCCCATGCTGGTCACCCTCCTTCACTTGGGGCACCCTCCATATACACCCGCCCCTGAAAGCCCGTCTCGCTTAGAGCCGTCGGTAAACCACACCCGATCAGCACTGGGAAAGGGCGAGGGTACAGTTCCAGATCTCTCCTCTCTCTCTGGTATTACCACCTTGAAGTACCTCACAAAGTTATGAGTCCCGACCATGACGTCTGAGGGCATCGCCATGACCGGGTCAGTTATAAGGTCCTCTTTGAGCTTTCTCATGAGCTCAGTTGATCCCCATGTCGTCTTACCCCTTTTCTTAGCTCGGAGCATAGCTATTCTAGCTTCCCCGATTATGTAGAGATGGAGTGGAGGCAGGTTTAGTGCCGTCTCCATTGCTAAGGTTGGTGTGGACGACATAGCTTCCGTTATTATCATACAAGCCATTCTTTGGACGCTGGTTAGGTCCGAAATGTGGGTCCCAATAGATGCCTTTTTGAACCATGCTGCACAGCCATACGCGAGCATAGACCTCACCACAGCAGTGTAGAGCCAAAGCATGGCCTTAGGTTTAAGGCCCCATCTTGAACCAGCTAGGCGCCTGCAGGTGCCTATCGCAGATTTGGCTTTTCTTGTGATATTAATTACATGATGTTAGTTTCATAGTTACGCTAAGGTAGCGTAGTAACCTTGCCACTATAAGTACATGTAACACAAATACTAAATGTAACCCACCCAGCTAGTAGTTATGATTTCCATGTATGTAATAATATACCAAAGGCCACCAGAAGCATGAAATTGATTGTAAAATGTCTGTTTTACTGCCACAATGTGAAACTAAGTAGGCACACACACACAAGATATGTGCCAAGACAGAATGTATTACGCGCGATATTGGAACAATGTACGCAAACATTGTTTTC
The DNA here is from genome assembly GCF_024362695.1 of Pectinophora gossypiella. Lineage (NCBI taxonomy): Eukaryota > Metazoa > Arthropoda > Insecta > Lepidoptera > Gelechiidae > Pectinophora > Pectinophora gossypiella. The sequence goes on from NC_065407.1 coordinate 10,834,873, forward strand.
CTTAAGAAATATAATTTAATTGTACATTTAGGGGACGTGACGCTTAAAGGAGGTCGCTACGAGGTATTAGTTGACACGTTTAATCTGGAACTCGTCTGTTTAAGATTATTGTGTCAACGGGGCCCCGTTTATCTTGGGATAACACGCAAAACGCCGTGCGCGTGTCGCAGATAAATATTTTCAGGAAATAAGAAATGTAAAAAACAGCTAACTGGTGTTTACTATTATTATTCTATCCAATTTTGTGGAAATGATAAACATATAATTCATGCCAAGCATAGAGCATCAATTACGCAAAGAAACGCCATAAACATAAATAAAATATACTTAAATCAATCATGTCATGTTGTTTGTCCTTCATTATTATCTATTTATAACCAGTTCGGATTTAGAAGCCACTAATAGCGCACAGTTTAATTCATTTCTTTATTGTTGAAATTTGTATTGTCGCATATTTAAGTGTCGAGCTATTCCCACGCGTCTATGTAAGCGGGGTTATATCGAATTCCGGTTATTATAAACTAATTTTGGGCAACGTAGCTATTACTAAACTCGTAAATTACAAAGCGGGCAGACCACGGCGGCAGAACTTCGGCAAGTTTCCTATTCTATACTGCCAAAGTGTCCACGAGCAAATCTGAATATTACGCCTAATTCACTATTAATACGCTCTCAACAGCTTTCGCGAACATAGATGACAGTTGGTAAGTAGTTTTACAAAGAGCTACATTATCCTATTTCGGACTACGTTCAAGTTTAGGCTTATTCAATTTTCATAAGGCAGCTGAAAGACTTTAGTTTACCCAAGCCGACCCATTCGTAAGGCTTGACGTCTGACCTTGCCGTCAATAATGCCTGTTGTAGTTTTTCTTTTGATCATAATATATAATAAATAGGTCGAATTACCTATATTTGTGATTCTTTTGTCCGTTTATTTACTTGGCCTCTGCTGTTATAAATGTACTTACGTTTTAAAACATTGCCCTTATTACTTGTCTTTCGTAGGGAGACATAGCTAGCGCTTGTTCGAGAGACATGACAAGTGGTGTCTATGTACGACATGGGTAACGAACAATGTTGTCACAACACAACTCTGGACATAAATTGCAAACCTTGCGTCGCCATAATACTCGCAGTACTTTGTACACACACACAGTCTTGTGATATATGCTCCTCTACTAAGTCCATGTATTATAACTTCTACGGATTTCTCTTTATAAAATATGAGTAGCTCATAAAAAGGAGCTTAAAACAACAATTAATATTTTTCCTCGTACATATTGTATACTTGGTACTTATATAGTATCTACTTCTCATAAACATCACTTATTTCAATCTTCCTAATAAAGCTTACCGCTTATGGTACTCCGCGCTTCTTTTATTTTTACTTATACGAGTAATTCTTTGAAGTCTTCTTTGCAAATATTTTGTTATGTGTCCTATGTGGAGAATATAACACATAACTGTACTATATAACTATAAATGTTATTAATAAATCTTGCCTTTGTATAAATCAAATCAAGATATGTAAACAAAAGGAATAAATACGGGTTCCAAGCATAAACTCGGATTATTCTATAGCTCTAGATAGCTTAACACAGCCAGCATTGAGTACGTAAAGGGGTCAGAATTTTCTCATTAGAGGATATTTGTTGGAGTAGATCGAGTTGCAGTAGTAAGGGGTCGGTAGCGATGACAGAAGCCGCCACTCCGATGATTGATCGTCTGCCGGGAACCAATTAAACTTGTCCACTACACTGGACGACATAAAATTTAGCAAGATAAATTGGACATCAAACATTTGATGTGGACAGACCCGACGCCGCGCACTGCCGAGCTCCACGCTAGCGGACCCGGCTGGAATTGCAGATAGTATAAGTAAACCCCCGTGTTTTGATTGCATAACAATTTTGCTTTAAAAACAATAAAATTCCGAAAGCTTGAAAATAGCAAAATGTAAATAAATGTTAATTAACAGCGATCTCGAAATGGACGTTTCGTTTGTTTTACTATAGAGAAAAATATTGTTTTACGTTGAAGTTAGTGTGGCGTTAAAATATAAAAAAAAAACAGCTAGCACACATATTTGATAGATTTATACAGGGTGTTATTAGTGACATCGTAACGAAAATTTTGAGGGATGACTCAGACCAAGATTCTATGTTGATATCAAGTGGAATTTTCGGTCACTAGCACCGCGTAGATACTTATAAAGATTTTTCCATCCATTCACACTAAAACAGGAATACCGACGAGTGTGGTACAAGTGAAAAGGCCGTAGCGTATAGGAACCGCTTAGCTAGTGGCCAGACATAGACTTACTCCCTGTAGTATTAGTTAGGATCTATCAAAAATTACTATATCCGCGCCAACCGGCTCCTATAGAAATAGATTTAAACATAAAATCAGAAAAAAAAACAAGCAAGCATAAAACTGTCTGTCTGAAAGGTACCTTCTGTGTGAAATACAACAAAAGAAAACAGATAACAAGCTTACTAGCAAAAGATAAACTAAAATATCATCTTTCACAATAAGAATTCCCATTTCGCAAGAATACGAATAGAATTGTGCACCTTCTTAGACTAAACTTTTAAATGTAGAGTTTCCAAGAGATTGAATTTCATTTATCTCTCTACGTATAATGTAAGTAGCTACGTAGAACAACACTTGTTATTCTAAACCCAATATATCCTCTACTTTTAGTTCACATAAAGCTTGATGAAATGCAAAATCTACATTGGAAAAAGGTCAGCAGTTTGCATATATATGTGGACAATTACAATAGTTACAATAGACGTGAACAATTGCAATAGTTTTTGTTAGTTTTTTGGAATCTGTCTAGCTGTTGTTTCAGTTTGACATAAAACTATTAATTCAGCACTTTAAAAATGTATATGCAGAAATATTGTATTGTAAGCCAATAAAAGAGCTGCAGTATTATTCTGACAGCCCTTCACTTTATAGCATTTTTCATTCCTGCCTTTTGTGATTCATTACCGCATTCTCTCCATTTTATACTTTTGAAATAACTTCTTCCATAACACTCTTAGTGTAATCGCTAGGAGTATTTATTAAATACCGAGTTTTTTTTTCAGTTTCATTCCATAGCATTTAAAGTTTACACAAAGGCTTTGCTACAGATGCCGTCGGGGTTTATTACGTCAAAAGAATGTTGTCTGTGCCACTGAATGAGTCAGCCAAGGAAGGAAAAACACTGGCTGTGATATTCGGTGTGCAATTTAAGCGTTGTTTAGTTTAAAAGCGTGTGCGTCTTGGGCGAGGAGTAATGGCGCTCTAGGGGCCCGTTCTCTGCGGCGGATCCAGCCTCACCCAGCATAAACATACTCCTGCAATTTTAAGTTTTTGGCATGCGGCTCCGGCATTATTCAAAGCGGCGTTTTGTATCACAAGCACAACGTTGTACCGCGTTATTTATGTTTAGGCTCTTATTTTACGCCTCCAGAATGTGCCGACGCTTTATTATACGAATTTGGTATAAAAAGACAAGTGTCTGCTTTTGACGACACGTAAGTGAACTCGACAGATGTTACGTTTTACGCTTTGTGTTTATGATCCTTGTCTTTTAAATCGGTGGAGTACATAACAAAGCCCTCACTTGGAATACTAATTTTAATTGAGCCTGTCTTTTTATAAAATGCTACTATTTCGATAAAAATAAAAATACGACTGGCATACGTTTTAGTCAGCTATTTTTAGCATCATTGGGAGTAAAATTAAATTCGGACAGTGATGGTTAAACTCATTTGTGGCTCTCAGCTCGGTGGCTTTGAGCCTTATGTAGCGTCATTAACGTTATAATTGAAGCTGTACATTAAGCAAATATTCATATTTATTAGATATATATAGAATAGAATTTTGTATTTTATTCGGGGATATATTCAATGAAATCCTATGGCTTAGTATAGCTACATTATTTGTCTAAATATTGCAAAAAATATTGAAAACATCACAGTAAAATGTCACGTGGTTTTTTTATCACTTTTCTGTAATGTAGGGTAACTTTTGTGCCATAAAAAACTTCCTCTTAGGATTATTTTCTGCACTTTGTGGTTTTTCACTTGGATGTGACGATGTGTTGTGTTGTGTATTTTATAAAAGAATAGGCCTTTGCATTTATTTGAGATAAATACATATATTGTGTCTCTTTATTTACTCAACCAGAAAAAACAGTGTGTAAACGGTGAACGGGCGGGTGTGCTCCCAACGGGCTTGCTATCAAGTCATTTTCAATTTCCGTTTAAATATAATTGAATCAGACTCCAAAAGTGGATTTTTCTTTTTATAGAGACAGACGATCTTTGAACTATTCGATAAAGGACGTTTCAGTTTTATTTTGTGTCTGCCAATAGATGCGACTCTCAGAGCTATTTCATTGCTTCGTCATTTCGTCGTAAATTTAAAAATAGAATGTATTAAGCAGAGACTTTTAGATACCTTTACGATATATACTAGCTGAATTTCTGTCACCCCCCTAGCATTATCCCGTTTTTCACAGGGTCCGCTTACCTAAACTTAGATTTGACAGGTCCGGTTTTTTACAGAAGCGACGACCTGTTTGGCCTTCCAACCCGTGAAGGGAAAATCGGCCAGGTCAGGTCCCTTACCTCCGAAATTGCATTTCTCGGGAATGTGGGTTTCCTCACGATGTTTTCCTTCACCGCTGAGCACGTTATAATAATTTATGATACAAACATGAATTCGAAACAAATTCGACAATCATTGGTTAAGGCCTTTGCTGGATTGAAACCTGCGACCTCAAAGTGAGAGGTTAGCGTTCTACTAACTGGGCTACCACGGCTCACGGCTTGCTCAATTTATGTAAAATTGATAAATTATTAAGATATAAATTCTCCTCTATTATTCCTTTAACTTGTTATTTTTTATCCTATGATATAAGAAGTAAAAATAACATTTCCAACCTTATTTAGTAGGATAACAGACAGAATAACTTAATATTTTACAGACAGTGGCGTATTTTAAGTTAGTATTTTTTATATAATTGAGCATAAGTATACTTACTTAACAGAAAATTCTACCCGAACCAAATTAACCTAGCAATAAAAGTAAGCCTAAATAAAAATCCACTTTATCTGTTCTTTATGTACTTAACTTCCATTAGGTACACCATTGCTTTATAAGGATATGAATATCATAATAAAACACTTTATTAGGATATTGCAAATTATAAGTTCATTGGAAGTGTTATAAGGCTTTTTCAAATTTTGAAAAGCTTTCATGTAGTGTTAGGTTGTTATATTTACACTAAGATATAAGTACCAACTAAATACTCGTAGCAAATAAGTAAAACAACTTTTGAGGTCACTGCTCCGAGATAGTCGCCATTTTATTACAATTTCTGTTGTTGTTATGGAGCAGCGTGGTAGAGTATGATCTATACCCACTCCGGTTGATCAAGGGAAGGTCTGTGCCCAGCAGTGGGACGTATATAGGCTATTTTTGTTATGTATGTAGTTTTGTTTGTTGTTCTTACCGCTTATCTGCGCACTAAGTACCTTGATAAGTAAGTAAGTAGGGTAAGGTGGGTAGGTAAGGTAGTAAGTACTTATGTTTTTGTAAGATTCTGATTTGTATATAGGTATGTACTATAAATTGACGAGTAAATTCTTACACGATTTTCAAGTTTCATGATTATACACACAAAGATCTATGATATTGGATACGCAAATGATGCAATCTTTGTGGGCGATCTCAATAGGTCACATTTTTTTAAATTGTATACCAAGAAAATAGGCAAAGGCGGGATACTAAGAAAAAAAAAAAACTATGATAAGCAACTTTTTCACTCAATTATACCTTTTTAACTTCTAGCATAAGGTAATACTTATGAGTTACGTTAACAATGAACTAAACAATTAGCCAAAGGTTACAAAGATTGACGTTTGCGAAAAGTAAATTCTCTGTCTGTCTCGTATTAATTGAATAGAACCTAAACTAATAAATTCTATAAACAGTTGAACGCTTTGTTATTCCATGGAAAAGCTTATTACCCTGTCCAATTGTATATTCTGATTCGGACATGACGTACAAATGTACACTAGTGAAGCCTACTTTCTGACTTCGATAATTTATCAGAACTATAGAGTAAAAAAAAAATAGATTTAAATAAGTAATTTCGTTAATGATCAAAATGAAACCAATGAGGGACTTTAAAATCAAATCCACTTTACATACTTACACTCACTCACTTTTTTTACTTTTTTTATTTTCTAGGCTACGTTCCCTAAAAATAATATAGATAGCGTTTTCGAGATTTAACGTGATAAAGTACCTATTTTATCATTACTCTGGGTACATAATTATTCAAAAATACAATATAATAGCAGAAGAATATATAAAAATAAAATTGTTACTTGATATTTGGATCACATTATGTAAAGAATTATGTTGCTACCTATATTGCTTCTCTTTTGATCAGAAAAATAATGGGTGGAATATATAATTCTGTCTGGGTGTAATAATAAGGGTAATCATTTATATCCAAAAACAAAGTCTGTAATGTCTAATGTCTGTAATCCATTAAATCAGTCCCTCATTATTGAAACTAAGTGTCATGAGTATTCATGAATAGAATTTTTAAGAGGTATTAACCACTTGGATTAAGATCAATTAGCATTAAGATAATCTAGTATTAGCAACAGGACAGAGTGGACATTCAAAGAGAAGTTCAATTTTCATTCACATCGTAGGAACATAATATTGTTTATTTAACAATATACACACCTACATAAGTTGATCTATGCCTATTTCCTATTTGGGTAGGAAGAAACTGAATTTTATGTTAATTTCACATCAAACGTGAGTTCGTGTCTCGTGTATGTAATGTGGTTTGTTCTGCACTACCTACCTAATGTGGTGCAAATTATACTTATCCAACGTGAGCGATTTTCCGTTGAATGGACAAAACTTGTATAACCAAGGTTCTTGACACCTAGCTCCGGTCTTTCAACTCTTGTTTAGTGAAACGTTGTTTTAATACCGCTCTTCTGACCCGCTGCGAGAATCGAGACTATTTGTAGGGATGACCCACGTTCTGTAGTAAATAGAATCGCCTAGACGACATTGTATTTATAGGTACACAAACAAAACGGGATGGAGTAGGCATTTTTTTATTTCCGTTTTTGTAAGGGCCTTAGTGTATGACGTCAGGTGTACGCTTTTATAGCAAAATTTCCTTATTCCTTTCAATAAATGGAAACTTCTGCGTAACATCATGAAGAAATCGGCCAAATTCGGAGTTCAGTTGAAAAGGTTTATTTGCATTGAATATATTATTTACAAAATATTAAACGTAGGTAAATAGCTAGAATAAAAGGTGCGTGATCGAAATGCGGTCGTAATTTAAAGTCCTTAGAGGCAAGCTCTGTGCGACACCCATTTGAGCACAGAATAAACTGTGATATGAACGACAGATTTTTTTAATGCTCCAGCTTTTATATTTTACTTTCAGTCAATTTAATGTATTTGTGACAGATAATATATTAAATATACATATATAAATTTTATCTTTGCCCTCTTTCTCCGTTACAAGTGCGAGTAATGTGCTTAAAAATTGGGTACTTACTTTACGCATTATACGGTATCTACGAGTGTCCGTTCGTGGTTTAGATTAGCAAGCAAGAACATTGACATTTCGAGGTTAAAATTTTTCCCGTAACAGGCTCACGTGACGCTGCTCATTTTAAAGTGGAATTCGAAAAAGGAAGAAGTTAAAAATAAAAGTATTTTATTTTTTTGTTGTCAGGATCGGGCGGTGTGATGGCGGTCTGTAGGTGAGGTCGCGCTCCGGGCGGGCCACCCTCGCGCCCGCCCATGGCCCCCTCGCCCACACTCAGGTAATTGAATCATTTGTTTTGTGAAACATCACATCCAACAATTTCATAAATAATTGACGATAGTTGGCTGTCTGCACCAGGTAATTAGAGCCCCACGGCCGCGGGATAGCCCACCGTGTGCGGTCAACGGAAAATGCTCAAACTAATTTCCGCCGGTGAATTGTGGCTTACGTGCCAGTGTCAAATGTCATACTAGGTTTGTGATGCATCAACTTGAAATGTTGACGTTTGAATTACAAATTATTCTGTTTTTACTCCTTGGCTGTAATTGTAGGTAAATGCAATGGAAGTATTTTCAAGTCAAGCTGTTCTTTTTAAATTCGCCGATTTACGGTTAAGTTGACCTGGCCTTTTATTATTAACACATCCTCAATTCAATCATAAATGTTTGGCTATTGTTTCAAACTAAACCCAATTCGCCTGCTAATACAGATAGCTTTAATTCAACAACAAGATTGCTTGACGTGGCTGGCAGTTATCCGTGTATATTCCTGGCACAAGCTGCCCAATCAATGCAGGGTCGTAACATGAAATTTTAAACCGTGTCTGAAATATCTTCAATATTGGGCAAAAGCTGTGAGAAAGCATGTGCAATCGTCTGTCCTGTTTTATAGTATACCACCTATCTTGACACAGAATACTTTTTCATATAAAAATCCTGTTTACTTACAAGATTTATTTGTTATCTATTTTATTTTCCTGTTGATATCAGTTTCTAAAAGCTCGTCTTTCGAGGAAATTGTTTTAATCTTAAATCACTTTCGAGTTCCAACGGATTATTAAATCAACCTAACCAACAACCTTTTAGCGTAGTTGTTATAATGATACGAAATGAGCGGTATCAATTCTACGAACTATTAAATTTTAGCTGTTTATTAAAACTATTAAACTGTTACTGTGTGTGTTTACTATTTTTTTTATTTGTGTTTATAAATTATTATAGAACTGTTTTTTGTAACACTTACACGTAGGTAAGTACCTACTTATAATGTCAACTTTATAAAGGTTTTAATGACGCGGCTCGCGGCGGCGTACTTACACTAAACAGTGTTTCTGGAATCCCTCATATTTTGCGTCGATACGTTTGACGTTAACGAACTTTACATGTTACACAAAAATACTATAATTTTTAGTGTTTCGACACGTAATATGCAATAAAGAGTACTGTTTGTATTGTTTTGTTGGTGGTGCAGGTGGGTGGTGCAGTGGTTGGTGTCGGTGGCGGCGTGGGCCGCACTCGGGGGCGGTGCGCTCGCGCACTCGCAACTGGCGCCGGCCCTGGTGCCTCCCTGTCCGACGCAGTGCATCTGCCTATCACAGTCTCAGGTACCTGATTAAAATAATTGCTTTCCCAAATTATATTAAACAGCTTATGGTCAGCCGCATTATGTACGTAAATGTGGGGGCTCATAATACACAATATACATAATATTTACTTGGCAGGTTGGAATTGTTTCTGCATGTATACAAATTTGCACGTATATATACGTCACTCGGTTGATAAGTGTTCCGCATAAGGCTGTTACCTATTTTTGTACGAAAACGCGTCAAAGAGAGAGAGAGAGAGATAGAAAGAGTCGATTTCTACAACCATGGGGAATTGCTCCACTACAACAAACATGTCTAAGATGTATTTATAAGTAGTTTTTAGAAAAATGTGTTCAAAGTATATATGTATAGGTAATGGAATAATTTTAGAATTAAAATTAAGTTACAAGGTAGGACAGGTGTTTGCACCTGGAAACAAATTCAAATGTTTGGAACCTGGAAGTGTAGCGTGATTTAACGATCATAGCAGTGCAAGGCGTGTTCCGTTTGCCGCCGTCATGGCCACCTTTCTCACAGAAAAATGCATTCAGACTCTTGGCTTTAACATTTTGGTAAGGCGATATTGCACATCGCAATAAAAGTTTTCAATATTGTCCGTTTCGTATGAATGCTCTGATTTTATGCCCACACAGTAATGTGTTATCGTCTCATCTTTATAAGACTTTTATATAATCCAATGTCTGACTATTGACGCTTATTAATCATTGTTGAGTCAAGGCAGCGACTTTTGGGCGGTGCACACTTTGACAGTAGGCCACTAGCCGTAAGACTTCCATCGACTCACAATGGAACCCGATAGATTATTCTCCAAACGATCTGGTTGATCCAGTAGAGGAATTTTTCCCACCCGTGAGACATACCTATATAGGCTGTTTAATGTTATAATCCAATGTTAGACACAGGATTATTTTAATTAAGTAATATATTTTGCGAGTAAAAGAGTTTTGCTGAAGACACCAATTGGCTCGCGAATCGCTGTTCTTGCAAAGAAATAAAATAACAGTTCAGTAACACATCCTGAGTCTAGTCATGTAGAAGCAGAAATATCCGATATTAGAACGATTTCATGTCTTTCCGGAACATTTTACTGAGGGTGACATAGCATACTGACTGCTGGTAAATTAATAAGGGATGGTAAGGGGATGTTTTAGAAACCGGCAGTTGTTGTTTTGTAGTGATAGCTTGAGATGAAATTTATTATAAGTAAGTAAATAAATTGCTTTGTTGAAGTTAAGCAACTTTCGCAAAGGCCGGTCATAGGATGGGTGACCACAAAAAAAAAGTTTTCATCTCGAGCTCCTCCGTGCTTCGGAAGGCACGTTAAGCCGTTGGTCCCGGCTGCATTAGCAGTCGTTAATAACCATCAATCCGCACTGGGCCCGCGTGATGGTTTAAGGCCCGATCTCCCTATCCATCCGTAGGGAAGGCCCGTGCCCCAGCAGTGGGGACGTTAATGGGCTGATGATGATGATGAAATAAATCGCTAGCTAGTACTGTTGGGTGTTTATCAGGACAGTAGATTCATAAAGTTAATGAAAGACAAACTTGCAGTGAATAGTAATAGGATTACTAATTGCGCCTTAGTTTATATTACCTATTCCCATGTGATGGTCACCACCTTGACTGCCTTCTGCCTTCTTCGTATTTCTCTTCCACTTCGCTCTATCGGACGTGTCGTTTTCGGAGACTTTGCACAAACAAAGATCCAACCACATCTGCCCATCTTGTGTTTAGTCGTCCTCTAAGTCTAAGCCCTTGTATATTTCGATTAACTGTAATATTCTTCACATAATCGGGGAGCGTTTCTTTTTACGTGCTCAAACCAACGAAGCCTGCTCTCTTGTAACTTTTCGGAGATGTCGCGTACGCCGAGACTGCCGCAGACGTATTCGTTACGGATTTTGTCGAGACTCGGCACTCCGCACATCCACCGAAGCCATTTTCTTTTCACCGAATTGGATGGTCTGGACTTGACACTTCGTTACTGCCCAAGTTTCACTAACAAACATTAAGACTGGCCCACGATTGATTATAATTATAGATAGTTATGTTGTAGATAATCGTGTTGTAGTGAATGTCGAATTATATGAAATTATAACAATAAGTAAATTTTTTTCGGAGTTCTGTACCGGTCCATAGGATAAGCTGGGTAACATAAACTGCCTATATACGTCCCACTGCTGGGCACAGGCCTCCCCTCAATCAACCGGAGGGGATAAGCTGGGTCTTAAGAAAAATTCTAGGTGTATACGTATACAACCCTAACTTGAATGCTTAAATATTATAGATACTTACCTACTTAAATTTTATAAAAGGAGCAATCATTTTTCCAAATTAAATTGATGCGTGGATGTTTGTATGATGCCGAATGGAATTGATATTTGTTAGGGTCGTTTATTTGAGAAGCTTAAGTTCCGAACACTCGAATCAAAATATGAACGTGCGACTGCATGCGTCGATGGGATATCGGTCGGCGGATTATTTTTTATTGACATGACAAACACCGTCATAATAGGCCGTGATGTGATGAAATAATATTTTTCAGATGTTATCGCTTTACTCGTATATTTCGTCGTCTTTGATAATAATAGCCTTTGTTTGATGCGGGTATTCGTATTTCATTTAATTGGCTCTAACTAGAAGATTATATATGGAGTATCTCTTCCTTTTCCTTTGAGTACAGAATAAATCATAAACATCAAATTGAGTGTGAAATCCAGATCTACTTAATTCGATTTAAAGTAACCTATTATGCATCGAATCGGCTAAAGAAGCTTCCTCTATTTTTTTCCATAGAATATCAGTTTTCCGTCGCTCATAAGATAACTTAGTCAGATTATCCTTAATTGATTTTAACTTTTCATAAATGTCATAAAGATCTTTTTCCATTTGTTATCTGAATTAACATCACGATACTACTAGTTTATAACTTCTTCCGATTGACAATAAAACACACACATAATAATTATATTCATGAATGTAATTAAGAATATACAAGACGAGTAGGTACTGACGAGCGTTTTAACACTAAAACCCGTTTGATAATATATTCTTGCATAGTCTATAATTTCCATTTAAACTTATGTAATTATGTTAGTATTATATCTATGTTTTGTTATTGCTATGTTTTTTTTTATAGTTATTAAAAAAAAACAAATTTTTAATAGCCGCACTTCTTGGGTATTTTACTCACTTTCACTATAATTTTCTAGTCACTCTCTTGCGTTATCACTCTCAGAAATTATCGAAGGGGCTTACTTGCACTGGTTGATACCTCCTCGTTGTGTCCACATCTATGGCAGTGCATCACATGCTCATGTCCTCGGTTGATAGAACGGCGCAGGTTGTATTGAACGATCCAGTCTCTCGTCCAGGTATTATGGCATTTCTTATAGATCTTGTAAGCCAGGTACAGTCCTCCCGCAGCCAATATTGTGCACATGACAATCATCAAAATGCTCATAGAAGATAAATGAAACTTTATTTCACTCACTGTAGCCTCGTTCACAGAACCACCCGAAGAATTTTGGTTAATAAAAACGTCCTCCTTGTCGACTTTTGAATTACACATTTTGGTTTTTGAATTTGATAAACTCCAATAAGACGATACGGAATGTGTCTATAAGTAGTCAAATTACAATAGCACCGCTCGGCATCGCGCCGCGCCGGGATTCCGAACCCGACACCTCAACTGGCAGGGTCGCCATGTGAGGAGGGAACGGGGAGACAAGTAAACGACTCGAGTAATGACGAAAGAATGCGCATTTATTTTAGTAAATTAACATATTAGATTATAGTAGCTTAGTAAGAATAATAAGTAACTATATAGAGAATATAGTCTTTAGACCTTACAGGCTGATTACACGCCAACGAAGGAAGTCGAACTGTTGATGTGTAAAGTTATAGAAATAAACAAGACTTCTTATTTGATGATATTTGTTAACAGGTAGTATGCAACAGCGCGTCACTGCGCGGCGTACCGTCAGCTCTGAGCTCCGGAGTGACGCAGCTGTCGTTGTCGCGCGCCGACCTGCGCGTGCTGCGCTCGGATGCGTTCGCACACCTGCGGCAGCTGCGACGGCTCGCGCTTGACGCCTGCAACCTCACACGCATCCGCCCCTTCGCGTTCCGCGGCCTGCCCCGCCTGCGCGAGCTCTACATACAGCACACGCCCCTTGCCACCGTCGATGCGTTCGCCTTCGCCGCCCTCCAGAATATCACCTCCATCGTCCTTACACACAACAGGATCGCCCAAATAGAAGGCTACGCTTTCGCCGGCACCAATTTCATTCAGATCATATCCTTGCGTAATAATCCGATCAAGAAAATACTGAAGCATGCGTTCGCGGGTTTAAACGACGTCGGCCAGATAGAGCTACCATCCGGTATCAGGTCCATCGAACCGCACGCGTTTGCGGGACTGGAAGGTGTCGGCGTCCTCGAACTGGCATACATGGACCTCCCGGCCCTGCTAATGGATACATTTCACGGTATGCTGCGTGTGGGCCGGTTGGCTCTACGCGAATCCGATCTAGGGATAATACGTGTCGGTGCATTCGACGGTCTACAACGAGTGAACATTCTCGAAATGTGTAACAATAAAATCGACGGAGTCGAGGAGCTCACGCTGGTACAAAATAACAGTGTGAACACTTTCAAACTGACCGGCAATCACATGTTGGAGTCGCCGGAGTCGGTGTTGCTCGAGGTGGAGAACATTGTGATACGCGGGAACCACCTGCCATGTGAGTGCGGGCGGGATCCGCTTGCGAACCCGCTGGCGCTGACGGGGGACTTCGCCGAGGAGAACTTCTGCATCTCCCCGCTGAAGGTGCGCGGGCGCAGCCTGGCGGCGGCGGCAGGCGCGGCGTGCCGCGGCGAGGCGGGCGGCTCGGCCCGCGCCCGCGCCGCTGCCGCCGCGTCCCGCCCGCCGCGAGCTCTCGCGCACCCTGCGCCGCACCTCGCGCTTGCCGGGGCTGCGCTCGCTTTCCTCGCCAACAGCTAACCGCCCGCGGTGTTCAATTATTATGTATCTACTTGTGTAAATATTGTAATATAATGTGAGTATGATATGCGAAATTTTACATTGAAAGGGTCCGTTCATTGAGTATACGTTGGACCATGAATAAAATTTGCCTTTGGAAACGTGTTTGAAACTGTTTATTGTGGTACAACTTCCCTTAAGTCGTTTTAACTGATCCCGACGCAGCTTAGAGAAGGAGTTCGCGCGAGGCAAATAAAACGACCCGAACTAGCGGGATGTAATCGGCTTTATACTTACTATCCCCATTAATCAAGTACAATGACGCTTCCCGAGTTCGATCTGCAAATCACGGCTATTTGAAGATTTATGGAGGAATAAAAATTGCGTTTATCTGTATTTCTAGTCAATTAGCGGACGGCATCAGATAGCGGCTGAGTAATGCGACTGTCGACCGGCGCGGCGCGGCGCGTCGCTGTCCGGGCTGGGAAATATCGTCGCCAGTTAGACCTTACATCCACCGAGCAGCGAGTACTCAGCGATGCCTGTCTCATGGTATTACCTCTACTACAACGTTAACTCTTCGACTTATCCCCGTAATGTTTTCAGATATTCCGAAAATTCTGTTAAGATATTCGCAGGCGTTGCGATCCGCTGAATGCCAATTTATATGACCATACATAAATAGAATAAGTTCTTCTAAGTATATATTAGAGCCTTACTTATACTGATGAGCTAGATATTCATATAATTTAACACACGTGAAGACACACTGAAAAGACGTAATACGGTAAAGGTGGTAAATATAAATAAGTAGTATATTTAGCTATAAGTCAGGATATTAAGTGGGTAGCTTTATTTATAAGTAATGGATTTCTGCAAAGTAGGGCTTGATTGTTTAAGGAACCGTGGGAGGAAAAGCAAAGTATTCTTAGAATTATTTTCTCACCATCCTAGCTAGAAATATACCTTATATTATGAAATAATAATGTATGGAATAGGATACGGCCAAGGAATAAATAAATCTGAAAAGTATGAAACAAGAAAAAAACTCTGTCATTTTTCCGAATAGTAGTGATGTTTGCGAGATGACCGTGGTCCTATGCCGTGGTAATGTAAATCTTAAGACAGATTGGCACTCGACCACGGCTGCCTCCTAAACATCAATATTCGGAAGAATATCAGAGATTTTCTCTTCCATTTGTCCGGCCAAGAAGTGAATACCATCTAAGGCAAACTTAAAATACATTCCAACAAAAAAAAAGCGACACATAGTTCAGCTGCTCATCGTCCCAGGAATGTCGTAGAAATCGATTAAATCATCCGAAAAGATTGTTCCATGCACTAATAGTTCATTCTCGTCTATATGAGGACTTTATATCAAAAGTGGCTGCAAGTTGTCTTCTGATACTTCTGGCTCAGCCTACCTCGTTAGAGATCATGCGTAACTTATATCATACAAGTTTAACTGGACCCGAACCCTTCTGCGGGATCTCGAAAAGCACCTCTAGATATCATCTGGGGGTGCGACTAGGAAATGAATCCAAGAAATTTTGGTACAACTCAGTTGGACTACAACATTCAAAGCAGCTGATTAGACCTTTTTCTAAGAAATTATCATCAAAAATCCTTACTCTCACTAGGGGGCAGGTTAGGTTGTTGATACGGGCCCTCACAGGGCATTGTAGACTCAATAAGCACCTACACGGAATGGACTGACCGAGTCTCCTCTATGCAGATTCTGCTTAGGGGAAGATGAGACGCCACTACATCTGCTATGCAGCTGTGAGGCTCTCATACATAGTAGAAGCCGTACACTTGGGGGCCACATAATGGACCCCCAGGAAGTCATGGAGCTTTCTCCCAAAAAGACGCTGGATCTATTCGAACGGATCGGTCTAGAGGAGGATATTTAAATGTAGGGATTTAAGGTCACAATAGATCTGTCAAGGTCACAGTGACCTCGCGGGCTGCATTAGTCCGGCCCTCACAACTTTCAAATAATAATAATAACTTATATCATTTACGTATATATTTATGTTATGTGTGTATTTATTTATACACTTCAGGGGGCACAAAAAGGCTAAATTGGAGCAATTCTTTAAAAAAAACTAATATTGCTATTTGACATTAGTTAATATTGCGCACTTATTTTTATGTGCGCGAATGTCTAATTGTAATATTGCCTTTTTAGATGAATTTGCCCCCTCCGGTTACCCCCTCCGGTTGATTGAGGGGAGGCCTGTGCCCAGCAGTGGGACGTATATAGGCAGTTTATGTAGATGAATTTGCATTCATGGGGCCGTTTATAATCTCCAGATTTTAGTTTTATATTTGGACGTAATACTGTCAACTATTAGGTTCGCTATAAAAGGGTTCATTGGACCAAAAGCCTTAGATGTAGCGGCGATAGCTGTGAAATGCGGAAGCCTCAGCTCGCACAACGGACGGCTAGATCCGAATTGTTACTTCACACAGACTGCCGGGACTGCTAGCTTTCTTTGTTAAAAATAACACTATTAGCATATTTATATTTCTAACACTATTAAGCATATACAGAGTGTTAGTGACATGATGATTCAGCCATGATTCTGAGTTGATATCAAGTGGAATTTTCCGTCGCAAAATTAATGATTTATTTTTAGTTTTTTTTAATTATTTTAAATTCTTAACTTTTGCGGAGGAAAATTCCACTTGATATTAACTCAGAATAATGAGCTGAATCATCCATCTCAATATTCGTTACCATGTCACTAACACCCCATGACCTACAAGTAAGTATGGATCTTAGTGACACCGTAACGAATACTGAGGCGGATGATTCAGACCATGATTCTGAGTCGGAAAATAATGAAAAATTTTTTTTTAGTTATTTTCAGTCCCATACTTTTGGGATGGAAAATTATTAAACATATGGAATCGACATGTCACATTATGTCAATCCCATACATTTTTATCACTGTTACAGTCATTGTCATAATTGTTTCCAACTTGGCTAACCCCCCTGGGCGTATCAATGCTACAGGATTCTTAAGTAAGTATAATGTATAAGTATAAAGTATAATTATTAGACGTGAAGAAAAAATATCTTCGTTGAACATCGAGCTAAGTAAATAAGTTGAATAAAATGGTCTACTATAATAGTGGAGTTACTTAAACATTTTTACTCGTTAATTTACTAGCTTAAGTAGCCTGAATATCAAATTATTATAACTTAATTACTAGATATTAATTAATAATTTGATATTAAAATTTTGAATAATTATAAAATACTATACTATAGATTACTACGTATTTTGTAATTATTCAAAAATATAATGTAATGGCAGAGGCATCTGCTTATCTAGCCTACAAGATCCCACTGCTGGGAAAGGCCTTACCCTCCTCCTTCCATTCGGTCCTGTGCGTATTCCGGCCAGTCCCTCCGGCAAGGTACCAAGTCGTCACGCTATCTCTTTCGAGGTCTGCCACGATGCCTGTACCTGTCATGGCAGAGGCATAATATATAAAAATAATTGCTCAGGTATGGTATAGAATTGGGTCGTGTACTAGGTTCAAGATAAATTATGAAATTCTGATTACTAAATAAAGACAGATCTCAAATTAACGACAAACATTTTCTTTTTTCTATTTAACTTATTTATGAATTTTAATCAAGAAATACTTAATAATAAGCCGACATTTTATCACGTTTTTCTATGACGTCATAGTGTGCTTTTTCATACAAGTTCCATAGTAATTTCGTGTTTTGACTAGTTGGAATCTAGCCTATTATGTTGCTAGGTAGCAACATAATTCTATACCATATATCTGCTATGTAGGTACATAGCTTGTCTTAATTTTGATCGAAATTAAGACAAGCAAGAAGAAGAAGGAAGATGAAGGAAGATGTGTTGTGTAGCAAGAGGTTATCATTTATGTCTGTTATCCATTAAATTAGAACGTTAAACGAACACAAGGTAAGTAAAGGCAACTCTGTGCAGCGCCATCTATATAATTTTTTAGGGAACATAGTCTGGAAAGTCCCACATTGTCTATTGTGTGTATCCTAGTATTTCAATTACGTACATAGAGTATTAGAACATTGCAATTTGCAGTATTAAATGTAATTACTCGGGGAGAAGTACGTAATCGCTCACTGTTAATAGGGGTACGTATTATATTGCTGTGTTGTAGCAAAATGCTACTGGGGGAAAACGCTACTAGGATGAGAATCCTATCTAACATGTAGGCCTTTTACTATACAGTTCATCACATCTATCCCATAATACCTATTCCATCATCTCCCTAACATTATCCCGCTTTTCACAGGGTCCGCTTACCTAACCTGAAGATTTGACAGGACCGGTTTTTTTACAGAAGCGACTGCCTGCCTGACCTTCCAACCCGCGAATGAAAAACCAGCCCAATACAGGTTAAGTCACATACCTCCGAAACGCATTTCTCGGGAATGTAGGTTTCCTCACAGGTTTCCTCCGTGTTTTCCTTCACCGCTGAGCACGTGATAATCATTTATGATCCAAACACGAATTCGAAAACAATTTCGACAATCATTGGTTTAGGCCTGTGCTGGATTCGAATCTGCGACCTCAAAATGAGAGGCAAGCATTCTACCTAAATACCTCGGCTCCTATAATACCTATTAACTATCATAAATGTGGTAAGTATTGCAAATTGTTTTTGGACGAATTGTATCTCTGTCTACACTAAAAGAGATCATAGGTTTGAATTTCTATAATGTCCAACACTTAAGTACCTTAAATAATACTAAGTAAACTACACTACATACATTCAACTTGCTAAGTAGGTACTTATTTTTTAATGCTTTTATTGTTTCTACTAGTATTTTATTCTGAAGTACCAACAGTGGCTGCAAGTCGTCTTTGATTACTTGTGGCTCTGCCCACCCCATTAGGGTTTACGGGCGTGAGTTTATGTATGTATGTATGTATGTGTTCATTCTGAAGTAACATTATGTATATCCGAAGGGGTAATATCCACTCACACAGTTGTATAGTGTGTTTTATATTACATATTTGTTTTACTATATTTGTTACTGTGGTGTCCCTTTATAATAAACGTTTCTTTCTTTCTTTCTATAGTATCCACTCACCGCCAGCTATGTTTTAGTCCCATGTAATAGGGGACGACCCTTTGCCATTAACCGAGCACATATCCTGGAAAGTACTAGGTTCATGATAAATTATGATATTCTGATAACTAAAAAAAGACAAGATCTAAAACTAACGAAAAGCATTTATTTTTTTCTATTTAACTTATTTATGAATTTTAATCAAGAAAAATGTAATAATAAATCCGGAATTTTATCACGTTTTTCTATGACGTCACAGTGTGCTTTTTCATACAAATTACATAGTTTCGTGTTTTAACGTTTAGTAAAAGGTAACTGACTTGACTAGATGGAAACTAGCCTATTATCAAAGTCATAAAGTCGAATTCAGTAGTTTAGAGTCGAACCTGGGACGACACTAAGATGTTCTCCGAACGAGCTATCACAGATTTATTCTGAAGTATTTTATCATAAAGTGGATTATCGTGTTTTCGGAATAGATGTTATTATCCCGTGAAAGTACCTACTCTTGTAGTTGATTTTCGTTGTTTACCCTCCTCTTCGTTTGCGTGGTGTATTATTGTACGCCGAGTTAGTTATATCGCAATTATAATATTAGATACTTATAAAGATATCAACACCGACATAATCATCATTACCTATATATAGTACAGAAGCCGTGTAAGTATAGGTAGTTAAGCGTCCAGACTGCCTGGAGAATGCGCCACGTTGCACATTCACCAAGATAAGCTCATGAAGCGTCTAGACTGCCTAGAGAATGCGCTACGTTGCATAAGATAAGCCATGATGAGATCAGACGCTTGGTCCCTTCCCATTAGTTTTTAAGGTAGTCTTAAGCTGAACTTCTTTTAGACAATACGTGTGTCTTATTCTAAATAAATAGTTTTAAATTCAATTAAATTGTCTTTTTAAAAACAGTCCTCTCACCCCGGGTGATTTATCTGGCGCAGCCGGTAGGATATTTGCATTAAGGCTGCACCTGAGGACTAGAAAATCGGTCGTCGGGTCAAAAAGTCGCAGATATCCACGAACCAAATAAATAAGTTAAACACAAGTGAGTGAGCGGACAGAGTGAAAATCGTTTTCACATAATACGAGAGACACATAATTCTACGAAGTTCAGTGCAGCTTTATCGTGGAGGATATGGCAGTGAGCAGATTGTGAGTGACTAATTCGCATTCCACTTCTTATGCTTATCTATTCCTGTTAGTTGCGGGCTCAATTATTAATAAGTGAACTCTATAGCTCTATATAGTTTGTTTCGGTTAACTTCACTGAGATAAAGAATATCTGATTTTCACATATCGCACTAAAATAGGTGATAAGTGAACTTTTAAGTATTTTTATTACTTTTGTTTGTTACATTTATTTTATTTTGTGTGTGTTTCGTTATAAAACTAAATATGGCTCAAGTAACGTTAGTTCCCAAAGAAATGCTGTGTTTGATACCGAAGTTTAGTGGTCAACCAGAACAGCTTAATTTATTCTTATCTAAAGCTCAATATGTACTAGATAGTTACACGATACAGGGTAACCTTGCTCAGAGCACATACCTTTTCCATTGTATAAGTAGTAGGCTTGTAGATAGAGCAGCTACCCTTATCAGTGAGAGACAAGACATTACGTCCTGGGATGCATTGAAATCTGTGTTACTTCAGCATTTCGGTGACCCACGCTCAGAGGAGTGCATTAGTATTGAACTCGAGAGCATGAAAATAAAGTCGGGGGAGTCCTACAATGAGTTCTGTAACCGCATTCAACATGTTCGCAGCGCCTTATTTGCTAAAGTAAACCGGTTAACCGACGAAGGCGTGAAAGCAGCCAAAATGATCATTTACAATAACAGCGCGCTCAATGTTTTTCTATATAATCTTCCGGAAAACCTAATACGTATTGTTCGCCTAAAAGGTTGCTCCACTCTCGAAAATGCGTTAGGCATCGTAACTGAAGAGGTGAATTTCCAGCACCAATATAACTCTAAACACAAACAGTTAACTTCAACACATAATGTACAACCACAAAATTCTCAAAATGTTCAACCCCAGAATTTTAAATTTAATATTCCACAAAATACACCTGTCTTTCGACCAAGTGCTTTACAACAGTTCCGGATGCCATTACCTGGAAATCCTCAATTTAAATTTGGGATTCCACAGCAGATGGGCTATAAGCCAAACCTGACCCAAAACCAAAATAATTTTAAACCAAACCCTCAATTTAAATTCGGTATTCCCCAACCTCAAGGTTTTAGACCCAACTTCAATCAAAACACACAGGGTTTCAAATTCGGGATTCCCAATCAGTATCGGTTCGGGATTCCACCCCAGCCTCAGGGATACAGACCCCCTGTAAACAACTCCAAACCATTGGACACTGATGTCTCTATGCGAACAGCAACAAGACAGTACATGTTAGATGAACCTGAAGGTAATAATAACCTTTTCTATAACTATGAACTTGCGGAAACTTACTGTCATCCAAATGAAGGAGATTATGAAGCATATTACGATCTGTATGAAGAGCCGACCAGCTCGGAAACAACCGAAACTACCCCGGATTTTCACGAGCCGGCCGCACCCAACAACCCGATATAGTAAATCTTAATTGTGATAGCTTATTAAAATTACCACACATTAACTTACCTGAGATAAATGCTCGTTTTATGATAGACACGGGAAGCACTCGATCGTTTATCAGCCCAAGGAAAGTTGACGAGTTCTTCGCCAACTATAAGTTCTTCGAACCCTTCGAGGTTGTAAGCACTCACGCTCGTAGCAGACACGACGAAGTCATCGTCATACCCCTTCTGAAAACTTTTAAGAGCATGTTACAACATAAGTTTTATGTTTATGACGTCGATAATCGCTACGATGGCTTGATCGGTTCCGACCTTCTAAAACAACTAGGCGCCACAATCGATATGCAGAATCAAGTTCTCCGAACGAAAAATGTAGAAATACCAATAATATATAACCCACCATACGAAGTGCAGCTTCAACCACGTACTGAAACACGCGTGACGATTCCTGCGGACCTGAAAGATGGAGAGGCGATTATTAATTTCGTAGATTTCGGTAAAGACGTGCGTATGCCGAGCGCAATAGTGACATGCAAAAATTATTTCGCGACAACTGTAATACAAAACGCCTCTAGAGATATCGTCACATTAACTTTTTCTAAACCGTTGCACGTCGAAAAATTCGAACGAAATGAATGCAACATCAACTTTACCACGACTAATATCGAGATTGACGAATTACTGAAAGACAATTTAAAACGACTCCGGCTTGATCACATGAACAAAGAAGAAAAGGATAAAATATTTAAATTATGCCATGAATTTCGCGACATCTTTTATTGTGAACAACTACCGCTAACTTTTACCAACGAAGTAAAGCATAACATTCGTACAAAAAATGAAGATCCCATCTATATTAAACCATTTAGACAACCACCAGCTCAAAATCTGGAAATAGAAAAGCAAGTGCAAAAACTCCTCAAGGACAATGTTATACAAGAATCCCATTCACCATGGAGTGCCCCAGTCCACCTCGTCCCAAAAAAAATGGATGCCTCAGGCGAGGTCAAATACCGAATGGTAATAGATTACCGTCGCCTGAATGACGTCACCACCGATGATAAATATCCACTGCCCAACATTACCGATCTATTCGATAAGCTGGGAAAGTCTACATATTTCAGCACAATAGACTTAGCAAGTGGATATCATCAAATAGAAGTTGCAGAGCAGGACAGACCGAAAACAGCCTTTTCTACACAATCGGGACATTACGAGTTCACTCGCATGCCGTTTGGACTCAAAACAGCTCCGGCCACGTTCCAGAGGGCCATGGATAGCATTTTAAGAGGATTGCAGGGTATACACTGTATGGTATATCTTGACGATATCATTGTATACTCATGTAGTCTTCAGGAACACATAGAAAAGCTCAGGAAAGTTTTCGAACGGCTCAGAGCAACTAACCTTAAAATAACCCTGGATAAATCCGAGTTCCTCAGGAAGGAAGTTCTCTACCTTGGCCATGTCATTACAAAGGATGGACTACAACCAAACAACGATAAGATAGAGGCTGTTCTCAATTTCCCATTGCCTAAAACACCTACCGAAATTAAGAGTTTCCTTGGCCTCGTGGGATATTACAGGAAATTCCTGAAAGATTTCGCCAAAATTACACGACCCCTAACAGTCTGTCTGAAAAAGAAAAACAAGGTTGAAATCACCGATGAGTTCAAAGCAGCTTTTGAAAGATGCAAAGAGCTCCTCGTAAGCGCCCCTCTACTTCAGTTTCCGGATTTTTCGAAACCATTTGTGTTAACCACCGATGCTTCCAACTTTGCCATCGGTGCAGTACTTTCACAGGGACCAATAGGAAGCGACAAACCCATTGCATACGCGAGCAGAACTCTCAATGACGCAGAAACTAAATATAGCACCATCGAAAAAGAGCTTTTGGCCATTGTATGGGCCGTAAAACACTTTCGTCCGTATCTGTACGGCAGAAAGTTTACAATATACACAGACCACCGACCCCTCGCATGGTTGAATTCCATGAAGGACCCAAATTCTAAATTAACAAGATGGAAGTTGCGACTTTCAGAATTCGATTTTGACATTATATACAAAAATGGCAAACAAAATAGCAACGCGGACGCGTTATCCCGTATAAGGCTAAATGCTTTAGGTAAAGACGATACTGAATCCATGCAGGTGAATGTAGACGAATCTGAAAGACGATTACATTCTTACTTGGATGATGTGGTTTCTGAAATTGAAAGGTTAAGTAACGCGCAACCAAATCGGGAAGACGAAGTAATATCAATAAGCAGTGGAGAGAAAGAAGAAACAACAAAGCATGAGTTAGAAACTGAGTACCCTATATTATCGCCTTCTGAAAGCACCATTACAATACCAGAAGGAACGATGAGTAACATGTCTCTATCACAAACTGTTCATTCGGCACCAGACATGGACACAAATGGCATACCTATTCTAAACGAAGCCATAGACTCTAAACCTAATCAGATGTTAATTTATACATGGAACAGAAACGAAACGGCTGTAAAGAATATCTCTAGTAACAATCAAAAGATATTAGAAGCACATTTACCAACAAATAGGCCAGATTTGGTCACTCAATTCCTAAAAGAATATGTAAAACCGAAAACTAAGCATTTCATATATTTTGAAAATGAAATTCACCGTAAACAGTTTACACAAGCGGCTATAAAACTTTTTAGAAAAGGGACAGTCAAACTATTTGAATGCACTAAAAGAGTTATACATGTAGAGGACGAAGAAGAGCAACGACAAATTGTTTTAAAATACCACGAGAGTAAGACATGTCATCGAGGAATCAACGAAACTCTCATGAAGCTGAAACGCGTATACTACTGGAACAATATGAACATAACAGTCAGTAGCGTGATAAACGCGTGTGAAATTTGTAAAGCAATGAAGTACGACCGCAAACCATACAAACCTGAATTGCAGTTGACACAGACGCAGACAAAACCTTTCCAAGAATTGTTTATGGATTTGTTCTCAATAGAAGGGAAATACTTCCTGACCATCATTGATGCGTTTAGTAAACTAGGACAGGCTTTCGAAATTCCTAATCGCTCTACACCGGAAGTAGTAAGAGCTCTGATAAAATACTTTTCATTCTACGGTGTCCCTGAGAAGATAAGCGCTGATCCCGGATCAGAGTTCAATAATACATTAATGAAAGAAACGTTAAAATTTTATAAAATAAACTTACACATAGGGACACCTCATAACCCGAATTCTATGGGCATGATCGAAAGATTTCACTCTACCATCCTAGAAATTTATCGCCTTGCGAAATATGAGCAGAAAATTACGGACGCAACTTCGATCATGACATACGCAATAATGGCGTACAATCACACCATACATTCGACAACAGGACTTACACCTTTTGAAGTCGTATTTGGACATACCGACTGTACTAATGCTTTTAACGTCGAGTTTGACAAATATTACACGCAAAAACTGGTAGCCGAACACGCGAGACGAACCAAATATCTGTATAAATATATGACGGAGGAAATGCTAAAAAAAAAGGAAAAGGTTAAAGAAAGACGGGGAGGAGAGACAGGGTTTAATCTAGCAGAAGGAGACACGATATTTATAAAAGGGGTAAACACAAGACGCGGTAAAGATAAGCCCCGGTTTCAAAAAGCAGAAGTGGTTGGAGAGATAAGTAGGAATGTAGTACCTGTCGATGTTAGGAACCGTAATACCAATGTACCTATTAAGGACATTCGTCGTCCTCCACAGGGTCGTGCTCCTGCTGGTGGTCCAGTTGAGCCAGAGCCAGGAGGAGGCCAAGCTACAACGGATTGAACACAATCCCGGGATACTTCCTGTAAAAGAGGGAACTGCTATTATAAGTTACGATAAGTGGATAATAATTAAGAATCTAGATTTAAGTTTAGTATACGATGATATAGAGTTTAATTTCAACCGCTATGCGAACCTCAACAAACACGTCCTAAACCATTTTGGCAAGAATGTTTTTAATTTCGAACTCGCGAATGTCAAAAGTCAAACTGATCACCTAAAACACATAACTTTCACTAAACTCAGACAATTAAATCCATCAAAAAGAATAAAACGTGGACTACTAAACCCTTTAGGGTCACTTATAAAAGTAATAACTGGCAACTTGGACAATGAGGATGCTGTGAAGTATGATAAAATGTTAAATGAACTCAAAACTCGACAAATTTCAGAATTAAAGAAAATTAGTCTGGTCACTGAAATGTTGGGGACCTTTACGAATAACAGCAATGTAACAAAAAATAATTTCATCCAATTGGATAGGGAAATTTGGGACATTAGAAAAATACTGAATGAGTCAATGACAAATTTTACAAACAATAGATTAATTCATATTTACAATTTATTTTTACATAACTTCCAAATGTTGTATATCAGATTGGATGAAATAGAAACAGCAATAGCATTTAGCAAAATGGGAACTCTCCACCAGTCAATATTAGACACTGACGAATTTGTAACTGTTTTAGGAAAAATTGAACGTAAAGAGAGCCTTGCATATCCCGTAAATTATGTAAATTTAATTAAAATAGAGCAGTGTGTAGAGATTAAGGCATATATCAAAGAAAATCAGATAGTCTTTATCATCGAAGTTCCCTTGGTCAAAAAGGGAATATACGATTATTATCACGTCTTTCCTCTACCTATTACAAACAACCTAAATCAATCTGTCCTAATTATCCCAAAACAACCTTACCTTATTGCGAATGGTTCGAACACATTCTCACTCACCAAACGCTGCAAAGAGTTGGAGAGAGGCTTCTTTATTTGCTACGAAGAACACATTCCCCCAAGATCCATGGAGGATACCTGTGTGGCGGACTTAATGAAGTTTACTATGAATATTACCACCTGTTATCCTGTCCTGGTGGAAGTGAAGACAATTAAAGTAGAGCCCATACAACCTAATCGATGGATTCTCTACTCTAAAGCCAACATCCTTTTGAAGACACGCTGTGGAAGTGAGATGAGCAGAATCTACATCAGAGGTACTTACCTGGCTGTGATCGATGATAACTGCGAACTAAAAATCGATGACGTCACACTGAGGCATCATAGTTCCGAAGCATCTCCAATACTATATCCCAAGTTACCTCTTATAAATTTTCCGGAAATCCCAACTTCAGCAGCAGCATCGCCCTGGAAGCCTATCAACTTGGATGAGGTCGACCTGCGACATCTCCAAGTGTTGTCGTACGCCCTAAAAAAAGCTGACAGTGTTGTGCTAAGTGAAAGTGATGAAAGTGTAAGTGCGGTAAATATAAATAGCATTAGTATAGGAACTCTATTTTTATATATAATCTTAGTTTTAACAATTTTTATCGGTATCTTCATAACTTTAAGAAGACGTCGAAATTCTCAGTCTCAAAAATCATCCCCTGAGAATTTCGAAGTTATGGAGGGAGGAGTTAAGCGTCCAGACTGCCTGGAGAATGCGCCACGTTGCACATTCACCAAGATAAGCTCATGAAGCGTCTAGACTGCCTAGAGAATGCGCTACGTTGCATAAGATAAGCCATGATGAGATCAGACGCTTGGTCCCTTCCCATTAGTTTTTAAGGTAGTCTTAAGCTGAACTTCTTTTAGACAATACGTGTGTCTTATTCTAAATAAATAGTTTTAAATTCAATTAAATTGTCTTTTTAAAAACAGTCCTCTCACCCCGGGTGATTTATCTAGGTACGTCTTAGTTTACCAATTAATTGGTCTTCTTATCGTGTCGCTTGTGAGGTCGAATACCAGCCTCACCAACCCCAGAGTTGGTATCATAACCCTGACACCAGTGTCACCAGTGTCAGGGTTATGATTCAGCCGCCAACGGCCTCTGACATGGCTTATGTAACGATTACTCACTTACATCAGTAAATAGTAACCGGGAGCAACGGCTTAACGTGGTTTCCGAAGCACGGATCATCTAACTTTCAGACAATCAGGTGATCAACCTGTAATGTCCTAACCAAACTAGGGATCACAAAGTGATTTTTGTGATATGTCCCCACTGGGATTCGAACCCGGGGCCTCCGGATCGTGGGTCCAACGCTCAACCACTGGACCACAGAGGCCGATAATTGGTGACGTCGGACATTTCCGCGAAACAAGAAGAATTTGTATTGCAATTGTAAAGTGAGCTTCAGAAGGGTCGGACTCAGCGTATTTTAAGTCGAAATGTGCTCAATTATTGCTTCCCTATTAGTACCGTTTATCTTATCTTCTCACTAGACATTTGATTCTAACATATTTTAGATATTATATTACTTACATTTAATCATCAACGTTATTCTGACGTCTGGATGGCCGATCACCTTTAAATTTGAATTTGAATAGCAACGAAACGATTTCAGAAAGCGACTCACTGTCGTTTTTCGTAATAATTTGCAACTCTACAACACAAACAAAGTTAAAAATAATTATTAATAACCTCTGTTTAATGCTAAAAGCAAATATTTAAATAGGCTAGTTTAGTTAGTAGTTAAATATTTAAATAGGTTAGTTTGAATATTTAAATAGGCAGTTACTTTTTACTAAACGTCAAAACACGAAATTACTATAGAATTTGTTTCAAAAAGCACATTGTGACGTCATAGAAAAACGTGATAAAATGTCGGACTTATTATTACGTTTTTCTTGTTTAAAATTCATAAATGAGTAAAATTTAAAAAAGAAAACGTTTTTCGTTACTTTTAGATGTGTCTTTATTTAGTAATCAGAATTTAATAATTTATCTTGAACCTACTACACGACCCAATTGTACCACAATGTACGGCTTTCAGTGACATTACCCGCCGAATTAATCAAATGACGTCATCGGAATTTTTCAAATTAAAGAAAGAATAAAATACCTTATGTAATAGTAGTGATTATAATTCCATATAAAAGCGAAAATTAGGACAGCGAGCTTTATGCTATTTTTAGTTATTCTTCAAAAAGATCAAGTAATTATAATAAACAAGAATCAGCGAAATGAGAAATATCCGTAGCGATGGTAACCCTAGCCGATCTTATTTGTGGTTCGTGAGCTGCTCACGATGTGTCAATATACGTGATTTACTCCCGCATGACTTAACCCAGCTAGCAAAATTAGTACCATTCTCGTACCATTTCTGGAATGTTATTAAGAGTCTGTAAGCTCGTGTCTCCATACAAATGTAATTCCATTTTAATTTACAAATTACATCATGAGTAGGAATGAAACTTTGCACCAATGTAGGTGAGTCTTGGCTTCTCTTGGTATAATCAATTTTTTTCAAGTTATAACATGTTTTGCTAGTTCCCACGTAGATATGTTATAAATAGATAATTAGTACAATATTTTTTATAGTAAAACGACAGTCTCTGTGATGTAGTTAGAAGACTATTTGCAGCCTCGTTTGCTACTGAATATGACTCTCTCTCTCTCTCTCTCTCTCTCTCTCTCTCTCTCTCTCTCTGTTACTAGCCCTTTATCCGTATTACAAAAATACAAATGTCACACCATTAGTAGTAGTTGTTCCTCGTCATACGAAGAATTTTCTGTAGCCGTAGCATAAAGCCCTCGACGTGACAAACGTACGTAACGCAATTTGCTTCGTGATGTCCAAATGAAATTTCATGGATTGCTTTATCGTTTAGTTACCGATGTGCGGGCTCCATGCTACGGCCACTGGTGTCTGTGTCATGAATGTTCGGGGATAATCGTAGGCGGTGCACATGCCGTTACACGCCACGGTTCATTAGTGCGCTATCGATCCTGATTCCGACCGCATTCACACATCGCACACGTTACTGACTTGTTGACGTTTGTCTGGCTCCATACATGAGATGAAACGAAAAAATAACTTCGGATTTTCTTTTTCGCTCATAATCCCGGGTACAGTCACGAGCAATATCATATATCCACTTAAGAACCCTGTCGCACTAACATATTTGACATTTAATGAGACTTACGGGTCAATTATTCTCACATCCGTATTATTGTCACGTGCCTTATGTGGTTCGAACCACACGATACTTAGAGCAATAATACGATTCGCAGCTACACCTAATAACGTAAAGTTAAATAGGTATTCGTTCGAAGACAGGTAATTAGGTATGACGAACCGCGCGGCGACAGGTTAAGCCGTGGTAGCCCAGTTGGTAGAACGCTTGCCTCTCACTTTGAGGTCGCAGGTTCGAATCCAGCACAGGCTTAAACCAATGTTTGTCGAATTTGTTTTCGAATTCATGTTTGGATCATAAATTATTATTATCACGTGCTCAGCGGTGAAGAAAAACAACGTGAGGATTCCCACATTCTCGAGAAATGCATTTTCGGAGGTATGTGACCTGACCTGTATTGGGCTGGTTTTCCCTTTGCAGGTTGGAGGTCAGACAGGCAGTCGCTTTTGTAAAAAACGTGATCTGTCAAATCTTCAGGTTAGGTAAGCGGACCCTGTGAAAAACAGGATAATGCTAGGGACATGAACCGTACGGCGACAGGTTATCATCATTGTAAAAGATCATAACGGACAGATTATCATGACGATACTTCTGTGTATTTAGTTCGTTTATTATTATTATGCATGATAGACGCATCATACGTAATAAGTTTGTTTACTATCACAACATCATTATAACTTGTGGTATTGCCGGTCCCGATGGGATTATAGTTACGATTACAAATTATTATGTTAGATTAGTATTGGTGATAAGGGGGTGGCTTTGCGTTTTTGATGTACTTACTTAACATATCGTAAGTTAGCCTAAGATGGCATTAACTACATGACCGGACAATTGGGACCGCTGAGGGCTCTCACCAAGTATAAAATCTAAGACAACAGGCCTCAGGGTGGCTTTAGACAGAAATATATTTTTTAACACTGTCACGGTCGGTAGTCGTAGTCGTTTACAACTTGACTAAGGCCCCAGGTGGGCGCTAACCTCGGCTCAGGGTGTCATATATTATAGGAAATCGGTAGGATTATATTTAAGAGATTTGGTCTAATCGACCGAATAAGCTCTGAAAGAGGGAAAAAGTTGCTTGCCGACGGGGTCGGTGTCAGTGTGCTGAAGTGTTTGCTATTCCGAGTTGGTTGGCCGCCTCTATGCTACGTTCTTCAGGCGCTGATATTTTAAATATTATTACTGACCCATTTTTATAGAAAGAATCTGTGAGTTTTAAGTGCCCGTGAAATTAAGTGGCTGAACGCGTCTTAAGTTTTTTATTGATTCTCAGTTCAGCGTAGACGATGAAAAAATATAATTGATATATAACTGATGGTAGCCGTGGTAGTCCAGTTGGTAAAACGCTTGCCTCTCACGTTGAGGTCCCAGGTTCGAATCTAGTACAGGCCTAAATCAATGATGGTCGAAGTTGTTTTCGAATTCATGTTTGGATCATAAATGATTATCACGTGCCTAGCGGTGAAGGAAAACATCGTGAGGAGACCCACATTCCCGAGAAATGCGTTTCGGAGGTATGTGTTTAACCTGTATTGGGCTGGTTTTCCCTTCACGGATCGGAAGGTCAGGCAGGCTGTCGCTTTTGTAAAAAACCGGACATGTCAAATCTTCAGGTTAGGTAAGCGGATCCTGTGAATAATGGGATAATGCTAGGGAGATGATGTCTATAACTGATGGTCTTTATTTTCAGAGAAATAGCTTTCATACCGATGATTTGTTTGGAGCAAGACTACACATCTTGAGGATTCAGTTTATGACCTCCGTGGGTATACCTACATGGTAAATCAATGTATCGCATTGACAGATAACTTCCTTCCTCGTGATTTTGCTATCAGTTTTTCCTTTTTAAGGGAAAGGCGTATTTATGTTTGTATATATCTCTTGGTTAGAAAATATTTATTTTGTGCTAGACAGAGAGTAACGAGCTCAAACTCAAAAATATATTCATTTGGTACCATAGTTACACTTTGAATCGACAATTTTTACATAATGTCTTATCCGCCTAAAACTACTGCAGCTTCCCACACCCCGCATACACGAGGAAAAGTAGCTGCAAGATAAACCTCGGCACAGGGCCCTTCATTCATTCTTAAAAAAATATATATTGAATACAATTTCAGTAATTTGGCTGCCTATTATTTGTTGCCAAGCGATTATTCTCATAAATTCCTATATTCTTAATACTTATATGAATAAAATATGACCATGTCTTTTTATTGTTGATTTCGGTTTGGTAACCCTTCTCGCCCAACTCAGAATACGTTTAAATCTATGTATAAATAATGCACTTAATTTATAATCATCTATGTATTGTGCACTAAATAAGACATTATATGTATTAAGACATTGTAACACAATTAACTTTCATTACGTCCATAAAATGTAACGCAGATGCGTCATGAAATTAGTTAGGTAACTGCAGTTAAAACTCACTTAACGTGGCTAATAGAGATATTCCGCCAAGTTGGTCGTAGTTCAGTTAATATATTGTTGGGGTAAAACTGTAGCCGGCTACTATAAAGAAGGTCGACTAAAAGGGATACCACACGGGCATAGCAACGATATATTTTGATCGTACTGAGTGCCACGATGACGTCGCTGTGTATCGTGTGACATGCCATTGTGATATAATGTCGAACGACGGAGCGTCATCGCTAAGAGAGATTAGTCAACTGGCAAATGCTACTAATAGGGTCACCTCGCAGTTGAACTACACCCCGACATTCCATACAAAAATCTCACGCCACCTTACCGCGTAAATGCGAGCAAGACAGATAGTCTGCGCGCGCTCTTCTTTACTCCTTACCGATTTACAGCCATTTAGTCTAAAGTAAGAAAGAAAGAAAAAGAAAGAAACATTTTTTACTCTCGGACTCCACAGACGGAGACAGACAGGTACATTACATTCAACACAGGACAGAAACCACACGGAAATCAAAATAAAAAAATACAAAAAAAAAACAAAAAGAAAACCAAGATAAAAAACCTAAAAAAAAAACGAACCAAAATCATAAAAATAATAATAATAATAATAAAAGAAAGTGTCCTAAGTGCAACGCACTGACGGCCTGATCATCTGCGGTGGCGTCTGGAATAAAAGGACCTCGCTCAGCATAGGTCGCGGCGTGAGCCACTACCCTGGTCCGTGCGGGCCCTGCCCACAAAGAAAGTAAACCCCAGGTAGAAAAACTCAGACCCAGAAGAAAGACCCAGAGGGGGTGAGGAGGTCAATCTAGCTCGGCTCCCGATACCGGTCTGTACTGACTATTATTTACCTTTGCATCAGAATGATTTTCCAGTCCCTGTCTGTTCAATCCTGTTCGTAACACTGTTTGATACATTGTTGCCTTTTATTGCCGAGGAACGATATGTGTCAAAGTCAACGTAAAGACAAACAATCCTATAATTTATTAACTGGGTCGAAGTCGAACACCTTGAACTAGCGGCGTAATAGTTACTATAAGTGCTTTAAAAGTATACAATACAAATGACAGAAATATCGAAAACGGTTCGGCGTGAAAAACGATTTATCAAAATAAATTAGAAACGATCCAACCATTGATGTTGATTGAAAGAGTTCGTGCTTATTATGTTGGCGATACGGCGTAGCCTCGTAGCCGTCTACGCGGCTACGAGTCGTCCTAATGACCCACGCGGCCACCTGCAGTTGACGGCTGCGAATCGCAAAGGGGAGAGTAAATAAAAGAAAATATGAGCGTGACGACTCCATTTCTTATTTTTAAGATGCCACGCTGTTCGAGCTTGTCGCCAAATTGCTGATAATATTTCCTGGTAAAAATGTATGGAATTGGGGCGACTTTTTTTTGCATCGAACGGATTAGATATACTTAAATTGCTTGTCTTGAGTTTGAGAAAAAGAACACCAAAGACATATTTTATATTTTTTATAAGCAAGTGTTTTACACCCTCCGGTTGATTGAGGGGAGGCCTGTGCCCAGCAGTGGGACGTATATAGGCTGTTTATGTTTATAAGCAAGTGTAAAAAAATAGCGTCTGCTCCTATTTAGTAGTATTTTTTTATACGTCTACTTGTGAAATGGCCTAGCAAGCTTAGAAGAGAAACAGGTCGTTTTCAAGGTAACAATAGTCATGATACGAGATAACTTTTTCCTTAGAGGAAAACAGACGCGGCTTACGCGGTTTTAAAGAATTCCGCCTTTGAAGGGTTACTGTGCTTAATTGTGCAGTTAATAAGACTAAATTGCGTTCTCTAGTGCTCGAAGTACTTTTAATAAGTCTTGCGCGTGTCGGTAAAGTTGGTAAACATGATGGATAGTTCACTAAACTTACAGCTAAACTGCTTAGTGGATGATCAGGTTTCTCTCAAAACTATTGCATCTAAACAAAGTTTACACTCTAGTTTATACTCGTAAGTACTAAGTAAAGCCAAAGTAGAATGCAAATTGAATTGAATTCTTAAAATTTATGTGATCAACTATGTGACAGGTTAACAGATCATCCTGTCCCGCGGTTGCGGCGCTAGTGTAGCAGTTTCTGCATATACTTAATTACTATGACTTGTCAATTAAGTAGTTCCATTAAAACCCGTGAACTTCTTTTTTGCTGCGAGGTATATTTTAAACCTTGTATCTTTACGTTTAGTTCTGTAATAAGGCGGTTATAATGTACCTATTGCAGGTTTGCATTTGACCACAATCCTACTGACAAGTGACGATATAGTCTAAAGTGGACACGCTTACTTAGCAAATGCGTATAAAAAAATCCTTAGACTTTTATGACAATATCTCACTAATATTTTTTATAATAAATAATGAATCTCTCAGCACTACAGCTAAGTGAATCTACCGTTCCATCTAGGGCTGGCATATCTTAATCTTTTAATCAGGCAAGAAGTATGAAAACCCCGGATTTTGGAGCTACTATACCTATAACCACCTGCTATAAGACTATGGACTGTAGCGGGCGGGCGAGAGGTGCTCGCTCGCGACTTTGAAGGTGTGTAACGCATCGTGCGCGTCAGCACCAGATACAAAACTTTAAAGGGACTACAATTAAAACCCCGCCCGGACGCTTCCCGAACGTCTTCTAAACTACGACAAACCCGGGGAAACCCGGATGGCAACCCTAGTTCCAACCAGTCTAAGGAGACGTACCCTGCGATATAATTTTGCGACTCACCACGGCAAATTGAATCACCAGCAGCCGCGTCTCGTGGCAAATGAAAAGCTCAAGACAAGTGGAGGGGATGAATTAATATTTAAGCCCCATTGAGCGTACGACAGCGGACCCAAACGGGTGCCTTACAAGGAACCATTATAAAGTCAAATACAAAAATAAAATTATGAATTGTTTTCTTTTCCTTTTTATCTTATTTGAATATATATAATGCATTATTTAAAGACATATAATAACATAGAAGGCATTCAGACATAACGTTCAATCAAAGAGCAAAAGTGCAGTCACTGACCCCAGCGAATTCTTTGTAAACAGTGGTGAAATTATGAACCATTAGTTGTCATAATTATAAAATTTACGTTTTTGTAGGTGTTTTTGGTTTATTACATAAATGATATGTAACCTTCTTCTTCTTCAGTCTTAAGTGCAACCAGTTAATTTATTACTTTGCAAGAAACTGATTGCACCTTGTCGTACGTAACGGCCACCGTGGTCCAGTGGTTGGGCTCACGAACCGGATTCGAATCCCAGTGTGGACATAATAAAAACAAAAATACTTTGTAGTCCTTAGTTTGGTTAGGAAATTGCAGGGTGATTACCCGATTGCCCAAAAATTACGGGCGTGAGTTATGTGTTTATTACGAAATAAAAACAAGATCAAGAAACATAAGTCACGCAATGAAGCATTCGGTTTTCCCACTCTAACATATTATATAACGATAGTAGCACGTATTTGAGAATGGATACAATTTAAATTCAAATATATTTTATTGCATGAACATCAAAGAATATAGTTACAAAAGAGACTTAATAGGTAAGTACCTACATGGCAAATAACGGCCTTTTCGCCATTATGTTGTGTCTTAAAATAAAAAAATATGTTTTGTCTTTTATATATTTAAATATATTATTGATAAGTAAGCAAAAAAAAAAACTAATGCCTTCCCCGGAAACTAATCAGACTGTTGTTTCTTTGAAAGGCAAAAATATTGGTTCGTTTCCTCTTTGACGAAACAGAATAGTTTCTTGCTGTATTTTTTCTACTGTCCATTCGGAGAAGGTAGTTTTTAATTAGTCACAAGGATATTCAAGTTAGAGAAAATAACAGCTACGGCTTTACCTACAGCCATAACTATGATAAAGTTGAAAATGTAGATTACTTTTATTTCAGATACATCATTTTATATACTTAAACATTAATTAGTGCTGATTTCAGCAGAGTTATCTTATTTAATTTTAAGTTATACTTACCTATAATTTTCTTATCCGCCAAAAAAGAAGGGACGGGTAATCGATAGACCTAAATTTATGGACCACACGTCAATTTTAGGTGTAAGTAAATTTTAAATGACTGTTTCAACTTTAATGTCTCAATTTTAAATGACATTTTACATCCGATAGAAATAAGTTGACAGCACACGTCAAACGGGTTGCATACCAGCGAGATGTCTATTTGATTCGCCCTATTGTTATTACTCATTCATTTTAAAATTAACAACCGTCGATCACCCGTTCCTTTCCTTTTCGGCAGACAAGAAAATGACAGGTATAACTTTCAACTTAGGACGTGACTGTACCATTGTTAAAGACTAAGGCTCGATCGTCAAACAGGCCCAAAAGTCGAAGGTCATAACATAAGCTTACAGTGAAGTTTAACGATACCTATGCCCAGTGGAGGAACGTAATTGTCTATTCGCGTTGTTTTAGGATAAAATAATATTACGTTGCATCGTGATAGGTTGTTGGTTGAATGACTTTATACTTAGTTCTATCATCCTCCCACGCGAAGAGGGGTTGGCATTAGTACATGTATTATTTCTTCCATTTAATTACTTGGCTGAGTGATTTTACAGTTCCAATTCGTCATATTGGTTAATATGTATTTTCGTGTGCTTTTCTACTTAGACAAATAACACAAAACATAACATTCGTTCGTGATTATATTCCCAATTGGGCTAGTCAGATCTACATCCATCGCAAGAGAAGCCACGCTTTTCCGAGCGCAAAACAAACTAGCGCACGTTATATAAATAATGGAATATAATACGCTAATACTTACATAACAAGGAATAGATATCCTACAGTAACTACGTAGGTTGATCATGAAAAATGTGATAATATCAAAATGGTAATGCTGGAATAGCAATGAGGACAATCAGCATCAGTCACACCAGTTTGAGGCGAAGGAGTGGATTTTTTGTGCCCCACTGAGGAATGATTACGCTAAATTGAATATAGTAAGTATAAGGTAAGTATTTTTGTATAATACGTCGCTCGGTTGGTCGACAGTAAGATCATAACCATCAAACTTAACGTACTAAATCTGACGGGTATAACTTAAAATAAAATTAGAATTAGTCTACAGGAATTAACACCACTGTATGATCAAATAGAAACGAGTCGGTTGGGAACAAATTCAAATTCAAATTCAAAAATATCTTTATTCAGTAGGTAACATAGTTACACTTTGAATCGTCAATTTTACATAACGAACGTCTCATCCGCCTAAAACTACTGCAGCTTCTCATAACCTGTATAGCCGAGGAAAAGAAGCTGCAAGAAAAACCTCGGCACAGGGCCCTAGACCTTCTTTAAAAAAATAAAAATAAGCATAAAATATTGGTATACAATTGAGTAATTTAGCTGCTTAATATCAGTTCTCAGACAGTTAATCCCATGCATTCATATCTTCTAAATAATCACTAACTTTATAATAACCTTTTTTGTAAAGTTTTTGTTTAACTACTGTCTTAAAGCAGTTGAAAGGCAAATTCTGAATGTCAATGGGAATCTTATTGTAAAAACGTATACATTGCCCCTTAAAAGATTTAGTAATCTTATGTAATCGACTGACTTGTAAAGCAAGTTTATTTTTATTCCTGGTATTAACAATATGCCGATCGCTATTTTTTGCAAATAATCCTACCAGCGCTCCCCATTTACGTGGCCAAATATTAAAGGTCAACCAATGAGAGCACTCCTATTTTTTACGGGAAATAAGTTATGTTAGTCCTATTGTAAGTCTAAATTGCTTTACTTACTACGTCGACATTTTAGTATTGTAGCTAGGATAAGGGGACACCCACCAAGTACCTTTCATTTTATGGGATCTCATTTTAAACGATTATGTAAATCATTGTAATATAAACTTGTTTACCTTTAACTATTAATGAAAAGAATGAAATTTTGATTTGGTAATAGCTGCCGTAGCCAAAACTCTCTATTATATATATATATATATATATATATATATATATATATATGTTATATTCTAGGTTCCCCAACTTGACGTGTGTAGTACTTTAGAAAATGAAAAATACAGTCAAATATACAGAGACTTGACAGCAAGGCTTGCTTTCCTACGTTGTACATTTAAGCTCAACGCAGACATAGGCGGTACGGAGAACATTTTATAACGTTCATATTTGCTTGCAAGAGTCGTCCCTCTAGCGCGGAGATTTCTACTTTTTACGAGTAACCCGCTTACCTAACGAAGATTTGACAGGTCTGGTTCTTACATGAGCGACTGCCTGTCTGAACTTCTAACCCGCGAAGGGAAAATCAGCCCAATACAGGTTGGGTCACAAACCCCCGAAACGCATTTTTCGGGAAGATATTTTTCCACAAAATGTTCTGTCTCACCATTACACACGATTCGAACAAAAAAATCATTCGTTTGAGCCCGAACTGGATTTGGACCTGACCTCACCTTACAGTGAGAGCCAAGCGTCCTTCCAACTGGGCTACTACAGATCGTGGTTGTACGCATACCATTTACACAGAAATCGGCCTCTCGTTTTTCACGCTCCGCAATGCGCCCCGTATCAAATTAAAATTCAAAAATACTTTTATTCAATAGATGATACAGTAACGAGTACAAGGTGTTAGTGACATCGTAATTAAAACTTTGAGGGATGGTTCAGACCATGATTCTGAGTTGATATCAAGTGGAATTTTTCGTCGCAAAAGTATGGAACTGAAAATAATTTAAAAAAAAAAACACTAAAATCTGCTTTATGTCAACTAGAATCACGGTCTGAATCATCCCCCTCAGTATTCGTTACGATTTCACTGACACCCTGTATACTTTGAATCGTATTTTTTACATAATGAACGTCTCATCCTTTTTTTTTTAACGTTGAGAAATGCATTACGCATACCACGCCGCCCGGGGGTGACGACGTGGTTATGTGGGACTCCCCGGGTGTCGCCACCCGGTATACCCACTAAAACCCAACGGTGTTCCTCCTTGCCGCCCTGTGGCGGGGATACGGGAACGCAATTGCACACAACCGCGTCCCCGCCGGCGGATGCCCTTTGGGGCCCAGCGCCCATGGGAGCGCGTCAAGCGCCTCCCCCTCCGCCGAGGGAAGAACGTCTCATCCGCCGAAAACTACTGCAGCTTCTCTCAACCTGTATATCCGAGGAAAAGTAGCTGCAAGATCACATGTAAGGACATTGAAATAATAATAATAATAATTTATTTATTATCAAAGAAATTTGTACAGATGTGCAATTAAGTTAAGTGCCTATATAGAAGGTGTACAAATTATTTGTTGAACTCTGATCTCCAAACTAAGCTTTGAGCTTCAAATATTGGCACTACATACACGCATTGAGTAGATATGATCTTATAAAGGGATTCAACAGAGACAGTTGTTTGAAATGCATACGAGTACATTTGGATATTCTACGAATATTACAACCAATATTAATTAACACAAAGCGACTGATATTCAGTTCAAATCTCTATAATCCTTTAGCGAACTATTACCGATCAGAGTGTTACACGTACACTCACGCCTGTGCTCTCTAGTAAGGTGGGCAGGACCACAAGTTATTAGAAGACAGCTTGTAGTCACTTTACTCGCCGTCCTCAGATGTGTACGAGGAATCGTAAGGTGCAAGGTAGATTTCGTAATCGTTTTTAGTAACTTGGCTAATGCACCTGGGCAGTTCTGATTTTGACGATTTTAAAATATATTTTATATTATAATGAGGATAAAAACTAGAAGCTCAAGTGTTAGGCAGCACTGTTGAGTGTTCCTAAATTTTGACAGTTCTCCATACCGTCCAGCTCAAATTCTTGATAAATAGCTATAAAATTTAGAGCAAGGTGGAGTGTATCCCATCTGAAGGATTAGTTACGAAAAAAAGGGGCCAGTTGGAAAAAGATAGTTTTAATTGATAATAAGTTTTCTTCTTTCCGATCTTTAAGGAATATTTGATTTTACTGTTAAACGCCGCGCAAAGGGTTAAAGTGTAAAAAATATAACCAAAACAGTATGTTTACTCAAATACTGATGGGAGAAATAGGTAGATTTTGCCCTCATTGAATATAACTTAGCCAGCGCTCCTATGGTTGCGACGAGTGCGAATGTGGAGTATCACCACAAACCTTTTGTGCTGTCCTAAGTGCCCTAACACCTGCACTATTAAAGACATTCGCAAAGCCACTGACAATGCCGTCAGCGTGGCCAATTATTGGTCAGCAAAAATTTAGTATCGATCGCCATCGACTCGCAAAGAAGAAGAAGAAGAAGCGCCTCTGAGGACTAAGATGAATGTTAATGCCTCTAATTGATGTCACATAATGAAGTCCTTCAACTTGCATACAAATGTATAGGTACAAAAGATGCTACTACTGATATAACGAGTATTTCCAATTATAAATGAATAATTTTTGGATACTACCCGCTCTATCGATAGGCTCTCTAATATTTATGAAATTCAATTCAAAAGAGAATAGGGAATGCGATGCAGAATATACGGCCGATAAAAATAAACAGTCAAGAGCGTGTCGGACATGTATTATTTAGGGTTTTATACAAAAGTACGACTATTAAAGATGGTCGTTCCATTGTCTACCGTAGACAAAAGACGCTGCTAGTTTGCTCGAACGTGTGGACTTCAAAAATATCACATTGTGGTATGACTTCATAATAATAATAGGGCTGTAGGGCTTTTATCTTCTTCAAATTCAACTTGATACTTGTAATCATTCCTGGCAAAAAGAGTAAGGGCCCTATCTCACTGCATACGAAATGTATGCAGTTGTATAGAGGGTACCTCATCTGGTTGTGCACCAATTGAATCCCGAATAATTATTTCCTGCTGGTTGAGCAACCATGGTGTCTCAGTGAAAAAAATCCCTAAGTAATGGTGTAAAAACTGTTTAATAATAAGGACATTCAAAATTGTTCCATTTTTCACTTTTATAATATCTGCTTAAAGGCTAGGTAATAAAGCTCTCTTTTTCATAACCTTTACGCCTTTTTACTGCAAGTGACAGACATACCAAGTAATCTAACAAAGGTGCCGCTACTTCCCCTTAAGGAACCCTAAAATATTAAAATGCTAAATCCAAAAAGCGGTATCAAAACCCACAGATGCGTTATACATTGCGTGGTAAATTTTTATTTCCCTTTTGAATCTTGTAATGGATGTGTTATAAATATTAATGTATGTATATGAAACAGAGAATGTTATTTGCAAGAGATCGATAACTACAGTAATAAAAATACGAGTGTTGGAAAACAATAGAAGAGTAAAGGCGAAACAATAGCTGTACGAGCGTTGAAAGACTCGTTCCATGAGCTTTGGGATTCGTTAGTAAAGAGAGAAAAACGATTAAATGGTTCGACCGCCCCCGGCTCCGCATCTACTCCAAGTCTTTCAGCGTTCGACATCGTTTTAAATACACGGTATTTGTTGTGCCCATGTGGATGTTGGGATCAAAGCTAGGCCCGCTTATTGAGTAAAATACTCACTCGAATCGGGTATACGGGTATCACGAATCCGTTCAGTGTGTGGTTTTAAGAACAATATACGTACGGTGCCTTGACGTTCACAAAGAAACCCCTTGGGTATAGAATATAAAAACACAAATAAATAGATTAATCATTCTTTATCTTTTATATTTTCTTTTATTTTATAAATGGAATCCATATTTTGCTTTACGAAGTAGAACCTACCTACATTAATTTAATTATAAGATAATGATCTCTACTCTCAAATGAGAGTAGTTCACTAATTTCATTTTACTGTCCCAGAGAAGTGTTAGTAATTTTATATTATTAGTCTACGGTAACTACATTCATGTCTAACGTAGAAAAACGCAAAAAAAATGCGAGGCACATAATCTCCAGCTATTCTCTCAGAATCTCACGTCATTTCGAAACAAAAGGAAATACAGAAAATATGCTGCCGTTCCACTGCTTTCTACTTATATTTATCACCGTCCATAAAAACTTAAAATGCGAATATATTTCGGCTACATTCCAAAGTTTTATTTGGTAATACCCTAGAGCAATTTCTACTTTGTTTACAAATAAACTTGGCGTTGAAATTGGGAAGGAAAAAGCTTTTTGAAAGAGGATAGGTAAATCGATTTATGCAAAACAGATAGCGCTTTTTGTATGCAAATTTTTGTTGATTTCACAAAGATTGAAATCGTGGTATTGTGAAAATGGGAATATTGATTATGTTCGGTCAATGAATATATCAAATATCAAATGTATCAATCAAAAGTTTACAGTACTTATGTAAGAACACTGATTTACTTGAAAATAATAATAGAAGCTCAATTTTACAGTATATAGGTATTTCTTATTTGGTAGGTCACACACACCAACATAAATTCACATTCAACAACCTATAAATATAATTATTATTCAAAGTCTTTAATATAGAATTTCATCAATACTGTTGACGCAAACAAATAACCGTGAAAAATAAACCTATCAAGAATGTCGAGGGAAAACTTTATCCAATATAACAAACGAAATTTGATAAGGATGAGAACACATTTTCTACTGGCGCTAGCCGCTCTCTCTAGGTAAATTAGGAGCCGCTAAAATCTCGCAAGGTGATAAATCTCTGTCGAATTCGTCAGCAACAGTTCTATTTCTTCTCTCGCCCTGGTTGCTCGACAAAGTTAGGCACACAACAGACTTGCCGTTTCTTTTGCCGACGCAGCACCCGTGGGATGGAGGCTTCGAGGCGAAATCTTCACTTTGTTGTCGGAAATATATATTTACTTGTAAGGTGAAATGTAT
Source organism: Pectinophora gossypiella (assembly GCF_024362695.1). Classification (NCBI taxonomy): domain Eukaryota; kingdom Metazoa; phylum Arthropoda; class Insecta; order Lepidoptera; family Gelechiidae; genus Pectinophora; species Pectinophora gossypiella. The sequence goes on from NC_065407.1 coordinate 10,877,886, forward strand.
GTATATACAACCTTTCAAATTGATTAAAAAAGATTTTTACTGTATTGAATCTTTTTCTTGGATAGTCTAGATTGCGGAAATGGAATGAGGTAAAAACTACCTATTTCAGGTGTTGCTACTGCTGAGTGTTCTTAAATTATGACAGTTGCCTATATTATTTGAGTAAACAAATATATTGTTTTGGTTATATTTTTACACTATAACCCTTTGCACAGCGTTTAACTGCAAAATAATGGTGTTATATTTATTTCCTAAAGATCGGAAAGAAGAAAAATTAGAAAAACGTATTTTCAATCAAAACTGTCTTTTTCCATCTGATGGCTGCTTTTCTTTTCCTCGTTCTTCAGACGGGATACACTCCACGTTGCTCTACGTTTTATAGCAATGTATCGCAAATTTAAGCTGGACAATATGGGGAACTGTCAAAATTTAGGAACACTCAACAGTGCCGCCGCCTATATTTGACGCCTATATTTTGAGTTTCTTCTAAGTTTTTATCCTCGAAGTAATAAGTCTGAAAGTATAACCGCGGCAAGATAAAATACGACATGTTGTGTAAAAGTAAATCGAACGAAACAAAATCATGATGTATTTATATGATTATTATTATTCGTATATTGTTATTATAAAATATGTATTACTCTTTAGTACACATCTTGGCATATTGACATGATTATCGACATGCAATTATTTAAAATGAATGTTGTCATTTTCAGCGTATATAATATCGAAGTCTATATTGAATTCTCGTTACACGGCGGAACTTTGTAGGAAATGAGATCGTTCTATTAGCATTATATTTATATAGCTATACTTAATCTAATATAAAAAAATCCGAAGGACGCAGATTTCAATTTGTCCTTCTTTGATTTTGGAAACATGTAGATAAGCAGGGATATTTTAACTAATATTGATATACAGGGTGGCCCAGAAGTTCAGGTTCAAAATGAAAAATTAGATAGAGGGGCTCATTAGCTACCAGAAACACCCCCATGTATGTTCAGCAATTATTTACGGTTTAGGAGATATGACCCATTTTGTACCTTTTTCTAGATTTTCTACCTTACTTCATAAATAATCATTTTGTCGCTATCCCTTTCTTAATAATTATCTTATTTTACTTCACAACTATGCCTAAGGCTGTGTACGGCTCAATCAAAGATAAATCAAAGTCAAATCAAGTATAAAAAAAAAAGTTATCGGAAGTCAAAGTGAGAATTCGACCAAAATTGTTACAGTTGTTAATACTTCGCCGAAGAATAATAAACACATGAGATTGTCATGGACCATGAAAGTATTTTTAAAAACTGCTCCATTTCTATTAAATGGAGCAGAAAAAAAATGGAAATGTTTCTTAAAGCCTATTGCTTTTAGAAACATCCAAAAAAAGTACCCTTAATAAGGGCATAAAACTAAGTAATTAGCCCTCAAAGATTGCAAGACAGACAGATTTGAAGGAAAATTTGACATTCTCATACAATGTAGCTGCTTCTTTCTAACGTTGTTAAAGGTGCTCAATTATTAATTGAGGGGGAGTAATTGATCTTTTTAATTTTTACAATAGAATACGAAAACGCTTTATTGCACATATAAACACAACATTAAAAACATTTTTTAGTTAATTTAAACTAAGTATACTTTCATTGTTTTATATATTACTTAAATACGATTCCTTTTTATGGAAATATCCATGGGATGATACACATCATGATAAGTTTAGTTTTAACGACCACAATTCGAGTTTAAAGCTCCAAGTAAAATACATAAAGAGAAGTTACAGTTATGAATATGAAGTGGATGTGTATAAACAGCGGATCATGCGATAAAAACAGTCGAACTTTTCGTGAAATAATATCTCAGAGATTCCGGAGCTGTGTAAAGGGAGAGAGGCGAATGTGTTCGTATTTTATCTCCGCTCCCTATAAATTGCATACCGTATGACTGTGGCTAGCATTTCTTTGCGTTTCTTGATGTTTGTCGCCGAAACGAGATATTTGCAAGGCCATATCTTTACATATACAATTCCCACTGGTGGACATCGGCTCCTCTCAATGAAATGAGGACACTCGAGCTTAGTGTCGTTAAAGTTATTAAAGTGAATACCATTAAAAAGTTTATAGTTCTACCAATAAAGTACCAATTTCGGCAGTCATCGTGTCTTCAGCCGTCTGAATGCTAGCAATGGATTTGTTCACAGTATAACAATAATAGAGAGTCAACTCGGTAAGGTGAGGTGCGGAATTGGTTGAAAGGGGATATTTTTTTATGTCTCGTACTGATAAAATTGACAAGTTGTCAAAACAATAGTTGTTGTGAGATTTCCATAGCTCCCAATTGAGCGAGGGTAAGTATAAAACGCAGGTTCAGTAAGACAAGATAACAATATTAGACATACAGATTTTTATTATCTCTTCCAATCATTTTCTATGTACTTGCAGAAGATGGGTTAAAATGAATAGTTTATATGTAATATATAATAATAATGATATGCTTAGTATGCTTGGCCCAATTGAATAATAATAATAATAAAAAAATATTGCCATCATAATAATATAATAACTAGTAGCTGCTACGCAGGTGCGTCGTAGCGAGCGGCTACGCGTAGACAAATGCAATGCGTCTTCGGTCACACGGGTATAATGAAACATTTTCAGGCAGGCACAATATTAAGTCTCCATCTCCCTACAGTTAATATAATTATATTGTTATTGTGTAATCATATGGAGATATGATTCCGGTTCATTTGATGTGCGGCAGAAACAGTCTGGATATTGTTAAGGAAGACAGGGATGAAACTTAACTTTTTGTGACTCTTTTTTATTTCTAGTGCAATAAAAGGTGAGAAAGACTTCTTAGTCATTGATTAGCCACAGGACAAGATCAGTTAAGAAAATAAATGGACATAAAGTAGACTGTGGTGCTGTGCCGGTCGGAGAGCGCGGTGCAGGCTCCGCTGCGCTATTTGTTGCCGGAATTGCATTGTTCCGCCAACACCTGAATCTGGATCCAGTTAGCAACACCTCCTTGCCGACCAGATTTGTATCCATATCCTACGAAATATATATGCTTCTTGATCAACAAATGGTCATTTACGTTCGTATATTTTTATACATTAATTACGCTACGTGGTATGTCGTATAAATGTTATATTATTATTATTTTCTGAATAACGACCTCAGCGAAGGCCATGCAAAATTTTGATATTAATAAATTATTCTACATAAGTAGCTGTCGTGCCACTTATCCCTATCGGAAAACACAATTACTTACTTGTTCTAAGGATCAGCATATTTTCGAAGGAATTAGTTGGCATAAGATCATATCTTAGGAAGTTGTATAAAATTCGAAGCGACATCGAGTAGGGATTAGGGGCAAAGGGATCAAAACTTCGACGATGTTATTAACTTCTATGGCTGATGTACTCCGAGTTAGACCTTCGGCTTTGTCTGCTTGCGAACAGTCTATCGTTCAACAAAGAAGTTGCTACTAATTAATTTGAGTTTGATAGATTACTCTTCAGGAACGTTATTAATCGGATTCAAATGTAGTAGGGTGGGGCAGATGGGGGAGATGGCTAACGAGTTTCAACCTGATGTTTGTGAACTTCACTCGTCAGGTCACTTGGCTATTCTGATTATTTGTTTCTATAAACTAATATGTCTAGACACCGTATTACACACTAATACGAATACTTAACTACGCGTAAAATTGTGAAAATGAAAGCTCTATTGATTTCAGGTCGTTTATAGTAACGGATCGACCTTATAAATCATGTTAATGATTGTTTTCGTACGCAAAGGGCAAAGGTATCGATAGCGAGACCTTTTTACCATCCACTCATAAATTTCGTGTATACATATATTTATGGCGAACACTCGAAATGCATACCGCGTGTAGGGGCGGAATCAATTCCCTTGTCAATGTGGTAGGACCTCTGTTCATAAAGCTCATATTGACATTTTTTAACTTATTTACCTCATCCAAATGGGCGAAACAATATAGATAGCGCTCTGGTATCTGGGAGCACTTTTGAAGCTAAATTAAAACTGTTGGAGTTGTCTGTTTCTGTCGAGATAAGCAATATTTTGTTTGGCTCTCAGGTGAGTATTGTCAAATTAAACGTCCCGGGAGGAAGCGCCGGCATGTTGTTAATGTTGCTACAAGAAATAGCTCTGGGCAAACACCCGCCCACTGCGCGCTATCTGATTTGCTTGCAGACTAGGATTGCTGAACAAAGAATTTATCTTTTCTTTTCTTAGAATACGTTTATAATGGAATTTCGAAAAAAGAAGTTTTCTATCTGCTTTTACTCGTTCACTGGTGTCCGTACATGTATGTGTTTATGCATTTGTTTCGGTAGGTATAAAAATACCTAAGGACAAAACTCCTATATTATTTCCGGACGGATATTATATTCAATTCAACACGGGTCAGTGGAAGCAACGGACTAGAATCCGTTGGACCACGAGATAAACAACAAAGGAAGTGCTAAAACCGACTCCAATATCTAAATCCAATATCGTGCCGTAGTCATGTGGAATAAAACACAAAATAAAGACATTCGCAAATCGCAGTGAAAACCATGTTCTAGCCGGGAAGTACAGCACTGAGGAAATTCGTTCGCTTTTTATTCTATTTCGCCTAAGGATTTTCCACTCGAAAGGTTCCAGGTTCCTCGGTCAGATAAAGTGCGCTCAAATATAAAGTTTCAATTTCCCGCCGTCCGGGAGACGTGCGGTGCCTGCCGAAATGAATGCCCCCTTTGATCTGTCCCTTTCTCACTGTTTTCTACACTCGAACGTTTCCGGTCTCACCGTACTAATACCATTCAATACAAACGATACGTCAACATTACTCATATTTTCGGCGGCTACAATTTCACGTTTCCACGTTTACAGCGTCTTATGTAATATTTGATGACATTGCGCTGTATTGTATATTATGTATGAATTATGATTTTAATCAATAAGTGGCCGTGTCTCGTTAGTGCGGAGAATTAATTCTGTGGCTTCGTCGCTGCATGATAGACGGTCATTACTGCACAGTAATTATTTCTCCCAGCTTGCCAGTGCTACACCGAGCAGTGTGGTATAGGCAAGATTATTCTGTGCTCCGACTATTCACGTCGTGTTTTATCACATTTATTTACTCTATAGAACAATGACAGATGGACGTATGGCTGGAATTTTTTACATTAATAACATAGACGTATTTCTATTTACATTAGAGAACACAGCGAGCGTATGCATAATATTATGTATTTTGACTCGGAGCCGACAAAAAATCATAACAATCGTAACCTATCTGTCATGAATAATTCTTAAGCGTGATAACCCGAAAATTCAATCTCCGAACAATGGGATCGTATTAGCATACAAAAGGTTTCACATATTTTACGCAAATCCGTTATATTTTGAGCTATCTTTTCACAAAAAGGCAACATTTCCCCCTGACCTGCGAAATAAATTTTGTTTGAGGCCCGGCTTGTAGCGAGCAAGTGGAAGTTCCATTGTTTGAATTATTAAATTTTAATTGAAGCTCAATACAGATAGGAAACACCCACCTTTGTGGAGGGAAACTTTACAATTGCGGAATACCAACAAATTATTTGATTTTCGATGAAGGGAATGTGCATAAAAGTAGGTAGGTACCTGATAATTATGAAATTAGTATTGTTCTGACAATGTTGGCTGCACACAGTTAATTTTCATTCCGCTCGCTCTCACCTGACTCACCTGTAGAAGTTCACAGTTTCGACACAGTTTTCGGCGAATATTTTTGCAATTACTCTTTTGTAGTGTACAGCTGTGCTCTGTCTGACTGCCGATATTTTGTACACGGCGTTTACTGCTCTCACGTTACCTGTTATTACAATGTCACATCCTTTTAATTCCAGAATTTGGTTATTTTTTAAAACACATCTATTTTATGGCGGGTAAAGCAAAAATGCGGTGCCTTTGTTGAAACTTTGTGTTCTGAAATGTTGGTTACGTTGGTTGCATTTTGGGTAGAGAAAAAACAAAAAGTCGGAAAAATATTTGAAAGAGACAAAGATATGTGCTAAAAATCTCAGTTTAGTAATTTACTAATAATAATAAATAAATAAATAATAATAATAAATAAATAATGGGTGCACTCCCATACATGGATAATCGTCGGTTGGTATCACACTACATTTAGATTAAATTGTGTTGCCTTCGGCCCACCCACGCCTCCTAAAAGTCCGAAACCCTATAGTCCCGAGATATGGAAACGATATACAAATAATAATAATAAAACACTATATTAATATAATAATTAATATTAATAATATTGTACTTTATTTTTTAATAATATTGTACATAGCACCATTGTGTTGTAATAATAAATGTGTTACTACATATTTACGAATAATAGCTGTTGAAACTCGATTTCGTCTTCTCTCTATTTCGTCGCATCGGACTTGATACGGGCAAACATACGAAATAAAGTTTAAATTGACACAAGTTTAGAGCGGAACTCTATTTCTGAGTCAATTTATATCTGTCATAGCTTGATAACTTGCTAGTGTTTGGGATGAATTTAAACCAATAAGCTTGGGGATCCACGAATAATTGAAACGCGTTACTATTTTTTGTTCAAATCCATTAAACATTCAGCCATTTTTTTTGTCATATGCCTTCTATTCCTCCACAGGCTTTTAAATTAATTAGAGAAGAATAAATGTGAAGTTGTTTCACATCATAGTTAAAAGATAATTGAAACGAGACCCGCTTACTTCCATCATAATTGGAACTATAAATCTATAAAAACACACACTACGAAACACTTTTTCAAATTTATTTGAGGTGTTTGTATAATTTACATAACAACGCTCTACCAAAACTTCTGACGTGTCATCCAGCCGTGCTTAATGATCATGTCAAAAGACATTCTATAAAGTTGTCTACAAGTGCATAGATAGCTAAATGATTGTGCCAGCCAAAGATGAGGGCTCATCCTTGGCTGAGGGCTTATCCTTGGCTGAGGGCTTATCCTTGGCTGGCACAATCATTTAGCTATCTATGCACTTGTAGACAACTTTATAGAATGTCTTTTGACATGATCATTAAGCACGGCTGGATGCCACGGCGGCGGGGACCGCGGTACGCTTTGTACCAGCAGCATCGACTATATGGCGGCGAACTAGGTGACAGAGGACTAGCGGAGCGGCCGCAGCGACTATAAGGCTGCCTGTCCACCGGAGTGGAGCGAGGCAGCGTAGTGGAGAAACGGAGAAATATTAGCCAATAGGATTGCATAAATTAGTTCGCGACTCCCTGTATAGGTGAATATTTCTCTATTTCTCCACTCCGCTGCCTCGCTCCGTTCCGGTGGACAAGCAGCCTAAAACACGAGCGTGTCATGATATTATAGTGAAGTGGATGACGGTGAGCTGCAGACATCAGGACGACGATGTAGGCATCATGACGTGTGCGCATGTTACAGTCGCTGCTGCCGCCGCTCCGCTGCCCGCTATTATGCAGATCGCCATCTTAAAAGCTACGGTACGGTTTGGGCAAGCTATTTGAGTGGAGGCGATCGCACAGAGCGGCTCGGCTGCCCTCATTTACCGATTTACCGACAAGACGGTAGGGAAGTGTGACATGAGCCGAGCGCCGTGAGAGTTGCTAACTTAATTCATTATACTGTGCCCTGTTTGAGTTCGTGAGGCGCCTTGTTCCCACCCGCTCCCCTTTATAAACAACCACCTGATTGACACCTATACTATGTAAATCCTGGAAACTTTGCACGTAATAACGCCCTTTGACTTAGTGGAGTCACGTAAAGTTTTAGGGCCTGTTGATATACCTTTCTGTGAGCGTTCTTTGAGGTTATACTTGCATAGTACGTATTTAGGCATTACATTAGAGCTGTATTTGGATTAAAGATTGTGATTATTACCTTAAGTATTTATTATTTTATATTAGTACACTTACTGTTAACGAACATAAACGTATCTGTACCTATAACAGATAAACAAGAACCGGAATGTAGGTACACTCAATTTTGTTTCTATAGTATTTTGAAGATTGTTACTGAAGCGTAATCTAAGTTTAGATAAAGTTAAATAAGTTACTTAATTTAATTATAACGTTATGTCAGATACAAAGTACAAGAGTTATGAAGGAATACGGATCCTAAGCCGCCGACAGCAACAAGAACTAAGTAAAAACAGAACAAATTCTCAAGTTAAATTACCTCTCAAATCAAAATCCAAGTCATCTGGGATATTTTCTACCCTTTTACAGTCTCAAAAAGTTAAGTCTACGCATTAGGGATATCACACAAAGGAGATATAGTTCCATCGCGAACATATTTAATTTTCCCTACTTTAATAACAAAGCTCCGACTTGGGTTCGGTACACATTTGTTGTGTTTACCGTGGGCGAAATTACAGTAAAACTGAAGAGATGCTATATACCGTTGTTGTTATAGGAAAATGAAATATTATTTTATGACCTTATTCAAAAAAGCTGAGAGCGGCAGTTTATTTAATTATCTATGTGCCAGTAATAAATGTCGAGAACACTAATGAATTAAAGTTCCGTTGCGTTCCGTGCTCTGCTACAATTACTTTAAAAAGTTTGCATTCGTGACGTACGTATACGCCGCCGAGTAGTGAGTACTCCACTCGTGCGCCGTGCTGCTCGGCTCACGGCGACGACTGTACGTATCTGCTTTCAGATTTGCAGTCGCAGCGTCGACTTCGCTAACTTTTAATGGCTTAATAACATTAGCGAGCGATACAAAGAGCCAAGCGCGTTTCTGCGACTATTTCAAATCGATAAATTTTACTTCATTAAGGTACAGTATGAATAATTGGAAATATTTTTAGTGTCATGAGATAAAGGTGAGGCCTCTTGGGAAATTACGGCCGAAATCTCGCCCGCCTATAGACAGCTTGCCTCCTTTGTGCCTTGAATCAATTCCCGTAACTTATCTGCATATTTTATAATGCGAGACGAAGTGACGTTGCAGTATTGGGAACTCTCTTTAGGGGTTTCATCTTGTTTCGGGGAGACACAAGGGAGATTGCTAATAAAAAATAAAGTTTTAAAAGAAATGGATTAATGGCATATTTGTAGAGTAGTTGGTAAGTAGGTATACTAAGTGGAGTTTCGTGCGTGTGGGGAAGTCGATCGTAACTCAGAGCAAGGAGTTTGAGTTTGAGGTCTGGGCTAGTTCTCGCGAAACTCCGTGTGTTGCTATGTATTATTTATGTTTGGAAATTTCCATGTTATTATGTAGATGATGCAAAATGTGGTGACGGTATCAACTGGAATTCCAAGTTTGCGCTTCCCCCCACTGAATCCACCTTCATGTTTGTAGAACAGGATTAGGCGAAACAAAGGCCATGTGGGTGAAGTTTTCGGATTTGACTCAGCCACAAGAATTGAACAACAGGATCTGTTACATGCAATAGAATAAAGGATCCCTTTTAAGCATTCTTCTTCTTTTTCAGTAAAAACCTAAGAGGTATAAGTATAATTTCCTTTAATAACACAGTTAAATACTTTGTATGGTAAGTTAATCTTCAAATTTAGAAACATTTCAGTGTGAATGAAACCCAAAACATCTCGTCACATGCCAACGGGTAAGGTATTCGTATTATTGTAGTCAAACTCCGCGCAGCCGCGTCCGTAATGTATTCGTTGAAAACCTTTTACTAAGTTACCAAGTCCCAAACGTGGATTGCAATAAAGCGGGATGCGAGGAAAAAATCCGATCAGATACTGTGAGTGAGGAAACTCTTTTATGTGCGCATGTGGGTATTGTGGAGTACAAAGCCTTAGCTGGTGCGGTAAGTCCCGGGGCGTTAGAGGCGTTTTGTTCCCCGGGCCTTAACTTTCGGGAGCAACTGGCGAGTCCGCGCCACAATAGGATTAGCGAACAGACCTAGCCTGCGAGCCGGCTAATTCAATTTCATTGTCAAAACAAAACTCCATAACGTTTTTTGAGGGTTTAACTTCATTCAAAAATACTACCTACGCAAAAATATTTTGTAACATCATTTTTATCACGGGTAAAGAGAGTAAGTAGTTTTTGTTTGTTTGATTGAAGTGCTTTTTTATTATTATTTATTTCTATTGTTATGACTTGGAGTAGAAACGTAATAAATGACAAATCAAAAAGTTTATCCATGTTTTTTATCGATACGGGATCTAATAGTCTCGTTCTCCACAATAGAACTCGAATGAGAGGATCTTTTGAATGTTCAATTTTAGCGGTGGCTTGGACGGGCCTTTGAAAGTGGCGAGAATAGCGTAGCCAGCCGATTTGTTCCTGCACTGACTGGAGCCAATCAAAGCTTTTTCAATTTTAGATCGCTGACGGACGAGACGTGAAACAACGGGGCGATGGATCGTTCGAATCGCGATCGCCACACGCGCCGCCCACTGTGTCCTCCGCTTTAACTTTAGTTGCACAAAAACTAAAGCGAACTCTAAAAAAATAAAACGTGTAAGTACTCTCATTCAACGCCTATTTCTGTTGCTCAATCAATTCCGACAACGAGTTTCTGGACAAATACGAAGCTTCAAATAAAACTTTATTTTTACGACTGTTTTAACGACTTCGTTAAGATTGCTGATAAAACTCTTTAACCGCAATGTTTTATCGCAAGATTAGAGATACTTTGTAGGTTCGAGAATTGTTGTAACATAACCATTTTTCTTAATTGGGTTTTGGTATGTGAGATTACGTATTTGTTATATAAATGAGTCGAACAAATATAGTTAGTGATTAATTATTTGGTTAAGTAAAATAAATGGTCGCATTAGAAGCTTAATATTACACACGGAAAATTAAAGCTTTCCACGCGTCGATTCTGTAGGTACCTATTGGGATAAGATAGAAGGAAATCAAGCAACTTCACAAACATAAAAAGCGGAAAATCGGGAAAGTTGTTCACGTGATGGCATAGCAACAAAGGTGAGCTTTGTGAAGGTTTTGTGTCAATATTTTTTTTATTATTGATCTTATTGGAACATCGACTATTCTGATGGGTATTTTTGAGACGTATTATTATAGTACATATTTAGCACATATTACGCAGTCACTGTACCAGTAATGTGCAAAGAAGTAATTCTAGTCTGACGACGTAGTATCATCTCTAAATATTTTCACAATACGTCACTATTGTTTATAAGCAACAATTATAGGTAACTACGTTCACAATTGGAATTGTACCTAGCATGTCCGAGGTCCGAATACACGAGGCACTATTAGGATTCATTTGTATTCTGCTTGCTCACACGAATGCAGACCATTGTGGTTAAATTTTAATGTTCTTTCCATCGCTTCTGTTGCTTTCCAAGCCAATTAATTTAAGCACTTTCTAATGGTGTTATTATTGGCAAATGTCATGTCTTCACGCTCTGTCTTACGTGTTCGTTTAATTGTGAACAATGGACAGATAATCATTGTCAAATATTATTATAGTATGCTAGTCTAGAAGCCGGTGTATTAATAGAAGATGATCAGAAATTAACCATTTTTTCTTTTTTACATAGAATTACATAACAATAAGTACGTTTAAACGACCAAGACACGTCATAAAAAGAAGTTTATTGATACCTCAGTATTTCCATAGAAATGTATCTTTTTGTTATTCCGTAAAAATGTCTCCTATTTGACTGTAGGTTATTCATTTAAATCATTACATTTTTATGTTTGGACATCAATACGATAATTGGCTATACTTTGTTTCATGAGGACCGTAAGCTCGGCTTACTAATGGCAGGGATTACAGGCGAGTCTAATACGTATTATTAAAAAAAGAATACTCGTCTCTAAAATCCTTAATCTTCTTTAATGCAAAACACATCAAAGAGAATATTAGAAAATATTACGGTACGTATTTTGCGGAATATTATGATGCGACCACATCGGTTGGAGAAGGTTGGAAACGCAGAGAAATACGATAACAGAAAGTTGTCGGTTGTTAATAAATGTCGGTAAAATTTATTAAATGTAAAACTGCAGTTTGGTACAAAAATTGATATCATAATGCTAAATGTTTCACTACAAAACGAAACCCTAATAACGGTGTGGGCGAACCCTACGTTTAAATCGACTAAGGGATTACAGTGTGCCTAATACTATATACGTAGGTAGGATAGTAATTTATAGTTGATCTACTGATAACTAGTTAATTACCAATAGAGATCACGACTGTAATCCGTATCGGCATAGCCAGAGAAATAAGCCACCAAAAGATAACTTGCAACCCCACAATGGTGCTAATTCATGTAGACACTATCTAATTTTAAGTTACACCTGTAATTTTCTTATCCGCCGAAAAGGAAAGAGACGGGTAATCGACAGGCATAACATTTATGGAACATACGACAATTTAGGCAGAATTTAAAAAAAAAACACTCCCTACATTTTATATTGGACAATAACACAACATAATTAAGTTGACAGCACACGTCAAACGGGTTGCATTATCAGCGAGATGTCTATTTTATACGCCTGGGTTAATCATTCATTTTAAAATTAACAATATGAAAATTGTATTTAATACAATAGTTACAATGTTAATAAAACAATTAAATTAACAATTGTCAATCATCCGTCGCTTTCCTTTTCTGCGGATAAGAAAATGACGGGTAAAACTTGAAATAAAATTAGGAGGGGTCTGCAGGAATTGGGGCCATTGTGTAGTGCTCGTAATTTAAATTATATATTCTTTATATTACATAATAAAGTAGCAGCGTAGTATATTATACACACACTCCTTGCTAGTCGTGTTTAAAAAAAAAAAGTCTCATATAATAGGGGGCGAGCCTAATGCTATTAACACAAAAAATACATTTAATTTTGATATCAATTATCTATGACCAAAACATGAACCAACGATATAAGACACGTTTCATGAACAGGGCTATCACTGGTTCGTTGTACACAAAAAATATTAATAATAAGTACTAATAGTAGTAAGTACTAATGGCAAAATTGTATTGTGTGTGTCTGTTTGTTTGCGAAACGGAGCGATGAATTGACGTGATTTTTAAGTGGAGGTAGTTGAAAGGATAGATAATGAATTTTGACAACTTTGGCACTTTCTAACTCTCCACTTTCCTAAAATGGGGGATGGAAGTTTGTATGGAGCATTCCGTAATTTTCAAGGCAGAAAGCTAAAAAGTGGTATGCTAATTATTTGTGACTAACAAAAAACCGTGCAACATTATTTTTGAAATCTGCTTCCAACCTCATGAAAGACCGCGCTTTAAAATTTTACCAAACACTTTAAAACCTCGATACCGACCCAGCCGGCGTGGTCGACGATTTCCCTCATCCAGCGCTTATCGTTATCGACTCACTGGGGTCGATTAATTATTTCAAATGTTCTTCCTCTCAGACGACGCCCTATACCGAGGTTCGCGGCCAACAGGGCACCCTCGGGCCTTTTGTCTTAAATTTTGTACCGGGTGAGAGCCTTCAGCGCTCCCCATTGGTCCAGCCAAGTAGTTAATACTATCTGCGGCAAAACTCTAATAAGACATGTCACAAAAAAGGAAAAATTTTATATGGGACTTTTCGCATTTTTCAAGGTAGGAAGCTAAAATTTGGTAAATTAAAGAGGAACCGTGTTATCTCGTATTTAACGCGAGCGAAGCCGCGGGCAAAAGCTAGTTCATAATAAATACTTACGACGACTTGTAACCCTATTACTTGAGTGAGCTAACTTTGTACATTTACCTACTAAATTGTGATTGTGATATTTCCCAAGTTAGGAAATTTGGTTAAAGAAAATTGTCTTAGTAATAAAAAAAAAAAAAATGCTTTGTTCGGAAAATGTTCTTTATGTGCAAAATCTTTCTGTACTTCTTAATAGATGGATATATTATATACATGTTATTTCTATACCTACGTGTATTTTATAATGAGTTTCCAGATAGCTTTTAGGCGAGAGAGAATATATCATTCGTAAACTACCGCCAATTAATGTACATTTTAGTTTGCTGTTTCAGTTTTGACGTGAGTCCATTAGCATTTTAGAGATGACTACGTCATGCAATTACTGGCATGTGAATTGGTGCACCTGTAGTTCGATTCTAGATATAAATTATACTACGAGATCATGTCACTAAGCGATCGACTTCGAAGACGAATCTGAAACAGGCCATCGAGAGCCGGTTCTTTGTCCAATTCAAATTTTAAAGTATTCATTAGGTAACATAGTTACACTTTGAATCCTCAATTTTTACATAACGTACGTCTCATTCGCCTAAAACGACTGCAACTTCTCACAACGAGGGAAAAGAAGCTGCAAGAAAAACCTCGGGCCCTAGACGTTCTTTAAAAAGAAACATTAATTTGGCGACTGAAAATTCCACTAGATATTAACTCAGAATCATGGTCTGAATCAACCGTCAAAGTTTTCGTTACGATGTCACTAACACCCTATATCTTCTTCGATCGTGTGGGTTATGAGGTGCATTACCAAACTTATCAACCTTGGTGTCAAAGTTATTATTGAGCCGTTGATATCGTGACTCATGTAACGACTATGTACTTACTTACATCATTTACTAAGTAGTAACCGGGACCAACGGCTTAGCGTGCGTATCTAATTGAACGCACTTACACGGACATAATTTATTTTCAGTAAGTGTTTCGACGATATAACCAAAGATATGTCTACAAACTACTCAACAAATAATGTTAATGTGGAGTTAGAATAATGTTAACTCGATATTGACACTTTGTTTTCACAGAGCGGGTGTCACGTTTTTTGCCCTCGCAGCGATGGACAAATGAGGGCATGAGTGGTGTCGACCTCGCTAATCACAGGATTACCCGCTAAGTCCCTTCAGGCCCCGGTGACGGACGCCGGACGCAGAAAATCCTATCCGCAAGTTTTTTGTCGACCGTATCGTTCGTCCGACGTTAACGTGACGTTCTAAACAAACATAGTTTACAACCCTCCAGATAAACTACACCCGGACATTTATCCCTACTCTAAATGTCAACAAGAAATGCATCTGGAGTAAATCTATCTTCAATCCAATTCCTTACATAATTCGATTTCCAAATCAAAAAATAGTTACAAGCTCTTCATTATACTTTGACAATGATTTATTAACGTTTTTTTTTCACCTCATAATTTACCCGCAAAGTTCTCTGTAATCTGGTTACTGTGAGATTAACTTCGGATCTCTGAAATCCCTCGAATTTTGTTGTGCTTTTAATGTTTAGAATTAGCTGCGGCATGAGTGTTGGTGTTCAGTTGCTTCGCGGAGCATGAACCGAACTAATGCGGGACGTGACCGACAAACTTGTGCTGAGCTATATCGGTGCACGAGTTGATAAGTAGAGAGAGCTCGGAATCTCGGTGCTAAGCTATTTATTGCCATCTGTTCAGCTCAAGTTCGGGAGTAATCCATTTAAAAGTGTCAGATTAAAGGGGGTCGGGTGAATTTGCTTAGGCGGGTTCGGTCAGCAATTTATGTCGGATCGCGCCACAGATGTGGTTCAGGCCGAGGCTTGCGGCGCTGTTTATAACAACAAAGGCGGAGTAATTAAACACTTAGATACGGGACCGGCGCGGGGATAATGCCGCCATACACAAATGCCCGGAAAACTTTTCAGTACAAACGCCACTTACACCGATAATAATTGGCCGACTGATGAAGTCGCCCCGCTCGACATCTTACAACGTGTTGCCGTGACTTGCCGCGCCGGCGCAACTTTGTAACCGCCTTTGATCTGGAAAATTTGAGGTCAGGCTCGAGATTAATCTGGATTCAACATTGTAATCCAGGGAGAAATTAGTTTTTACACTAATCTACCCTTTACTACCAAGATTTCAAGTGTTTTTTTTTTAATTTAAGTTCCGAGTTTCTTTGATCGTATGATTTTCTTGGAGTTTTAAGACTAACAGCAGTACGCATTTTTTCCAAAGTATTGTTACGTTGTAATCTTTCACCACACCATCTGTGGTCAAAAAGGATTCCCTCTTCTTCTTCTGCCATCAAACCTTGGTGTCAAGGTTATTATTTAGCCGTCAAAGGCCCCTGACATGGCTCATGTAACGGCTACTTGCTTTCTTCAGTAAGAAGTAACCGGGACCAACGGCTTAACGTGGCTTCCGAAGCACGGATCATCTTAGTTTCGGACAATCAGATAATCAGCCTGTAATGTCTTAACCAAACTAAGGGATCACAAAGTTAGTTTTATGATATGTCCCCTGGGGTTTCGAATCTGGGACCTCGGGATTGAAAGCTCAACGCTCTACCACTGGCCCACAGAGGCCGTGAGAGATTCCATCTGGACCAATATTTGTGTAGAGCATACCAAATGTGATCATGCCACCAAACAACGGTTGAGCACGGCACTGAATGAGAACTATATTTGACGACATTGTCATTAAGTCCCGGCGGTTTTGACGTGAACCCATTTGCATTGGAAGCGAATGTTTCCCTGTATTGGTTTATTATTACTCTCGTATAACACTTGTTTGTACTATAAATATGTCGTCGGGTGGGCAGAGTCCGACGTTAAATTGTATTTAATCTCGGACTTCACTATGTAATGAACGGCCTCCGTGGTCCAGTGGTTGAGCGTCGGGCTCACGATCCGGAGGCCCCGGGTTCAAATCCCGGTGGGGACATATCACAAAAATCACCTTGTGATCCCTAGTTTGGTTAGGACATTACAGGCTGATCACCCGATTGTCTGAAAGTAAGATGATCCGTGCTTCGGAAGGCACGTTAAGCCGTTGGTCCCGGTTACTACTTACTGATGTAAGCATGTAGTCGTTACAAGAACCATGTCAGGGGCCTTTGGCGGCTCTGTAATAACTCTGATACTAGGGTTGAAGAGGTTGGTATTCCACTTCACAACCCACACGATGAGAAGAAGACTATGTAAATAGTATAAGAAAGTGCGTATATTATTTTATTATCTTTTTATTTCATTATTCTGGCTAGATGTGAGGAGTCGGTGGACAAACGCCGTCACAGAATGGTGGCCACGGAAAAGGAAAAGGTCAGTGGGCAGACCAGCCGGTGGTCAGATGACATCGTTGCAAACGCGGGATAGTTATATGAGATTAGCGCAGCATCGGAAACGATCAATGAAGCAAAACGAAAGAATGCAAGCAAAAAAGAGGGGGATTTCATCCTGCAGTTGGATGATGTGGGCTGATGGATAATGATGATGATTCTGGATTCCTTTTATTTTTCTGATGGTTCATGTAATGTCACCACTGGAGCAGTATGCTGAAGTATACTCCTTATCCCTTTCGGTTTTTTGATGCGAGACCCATGCCCAACAGTGGGACTACAGGCTTAGGCTGTTTATGTTTTGTCATTGTTGTTGCTATAGTGTTGCATAATCGTGTTAATGATATAGAGGTGGTTGGTTGACAACAGTAGGTAAACCTCTCGGGTTCAAACGTTTGTGGTTGGAATGTCGTTTAATTGGTATTGGCCTAATTATGTGTACTAGTGCAATCAAAACACTTTCAATTTTGTTTATGGTACTGCTTATTATTATTCGCGCGGCTTATTATATGTTTGAAAATAATTTTGAATCAAGTGTTTTATTCAAATCGAAACAAAATTATCAAAGGTCTTTTCGTTACATTTATTACTTTTCTAAGCCGTGTCTGTTAGAGGGGCGAGTGAAGGGATCGAAATACAGTCGTTTACAAAATTCGAATTGGCATCGGTTCCTCGTGCGGCCGACTCGGATAAAAGTTTAATAATAGGAAGAAGCCGATGGCAGAAGTTCTACGGGTAACGACGTTTATTCGCAAACTCAACCGTGGCGCGAATAAAATCAACAACTGACGCGACTAGGCTGCACGGACTTGCGCCTCGCCTCTTAACATACTTCATACTCCGCAACTTAGAAAATAAGTTTAGATCTGGCACTCCTCTTTGCTATTAGGTACACTTGCAGTTTGACGTTATTCTGGAAGCGCTGAAAGTTTTGCATGTTTATAGACAACGCTCAAAACTAGTTTTGAACATTCATTTGAATTCAGCAATTCCGAATTTCATTTACTGCTTGCTCTTTAGACAAAAGGAGCAGAGAGCGAAAAGCGGACGTGAGATCAAAGGGGAGAATGCCAAGTGGTTAAAGCTAGTTACCTACGGCTGTAATTATTATTGTTCTGAGTCGAGTTTTCAATAATGTCAAAACGTCGGCTGTGTTCATTGAAACTGAATAATGTCCAACATGTACAGAGTTCTAGGAAATAATTAGACAAAACGGTGGAGCAAGCAGGTAAACATTGTGGATTCGCGCCACGCTCGGGGCGCACGGAGCGCCTTAATCGGCTCCGAACCTAGTAAATAAGATCACTTAAATTCCGCACCCGTCGCCTTACATCCAGATACCACTGGCTAGTTCCGTTACGTATATGAACCCACACGTAATTACACAAAAGAAATAGAACTAAAGAAACCGTTTAAACATTGCCCTCGGCCGGCCATTACATCCTGCTGAATAAACGTGGAATTACTTAAATCTACCGCTCCTCTAGTTATTAAGTTTAGTAGCCGTTAGGACAATGGGTAAGTTCTCTTTGTTCGTGAAGTTAGAAAGTACCTTCATCTGTTTATAATGGTAATAAAGTTGTGGAAAGTTGTTATTTGATGCTCCTCGGATTACAAACCAGTTTTTGAAGAATACTAGATGCAGTAAGTACATCACTGCTTAGGTACTGAAACTTCAATAGTTTATGGCGTATCAAAAAGTTTGAGGTTTTATCCTGTTCATATAATTTTGACGTGACGCTTTTTTGACGTGACTTATTAGACGCTGAGGGCTCTCACCCGGTACAAAATTTAAGACAACAGGCCTGAGCGTGTCCAATTGGACGCAAACCTCGGCTCAGGGCGTTGTCTGAGGGGATCATATTTGAATGAATTAATCGACCCTAGTGAGTCGATAGCGGTAAGCCCCTCAGGCAATCATCAACCACACGGGGTCGATTTCGGGGTCCTTTAAGTGTTTGTTGTTGTGAGCTGATTGGCCGCCTCTATAGCTAGAGAAATCGGAGCATCAGGATCGTATATACATACTTTGGGCGCCGATACTTTTCACTACTATCTCTAAGCGGGTTGTATTCGGAAGCCGCAACTACCAGGGGATTTGGGTGGTGCGGAGCCGAATTGAAAAAAAAAAACTAATTTGAGTCATTGGGAAATGGTGCAGATTTTCATTGCTAAGGTACCACGGATCTTTTCACATGAAAAGATTTTTTATCACTTGGAGACGATGGATTTGAGAGGGACTCGCCTGAGCGAAAAGCGAAAAGAGAGATGTGCGCAGAACAATCAGATAAAGTAAAACTTTGTTCAGTGATTCGTTACTATTGTCAAACTTAGCCATTAAATCAGACCCACGAAATACGTAATCCGTAAGGTTTCGGCATTTGTCACCTAAAGATTAAAGTAATAACTTTGTAATAGCCCCAAGTATTAAGTTGAAAGTTAATAGTCGATAAGGGAAAATCTGTAATCCCAAGATACGGTTCGTTAAGTCGTTTTAAGATTGGTTTTAAATCTATACCGTGCTGTTTATTGCAATGGATTTATTTATAAACTTAAGATAACTTATCAAAAGGGTCTGCACCCATTCTTCTTTACAACATTAGAAAACGTTTACAAAATGTATGTAAAAGAAAACGTAGAGGGAAAATTATTATTTAGATGTCCGAATGCTGTGTCTCATTTTGATAATATATAAATGAATGAGATGAAGGACCATTTCTTTATGTTTTTGTTTGTACAAGCTAGCTAATCCAAATCTTTACTTACTTAGGTACTTACTTATATTTCTGGACAAGTGTAGACTTTTAATGCAAATTGCGCTGTTAATAAATATGAATATTGATAATGGATCAATTTTATTTCGGGACTCTATAAGACGTGTGTGAATTGGGTCGTGTACTAGGTTCAAGATGAATTATGAAATTCTGATTACTAAATAAAGAGTTACTAAATGAAGAAACATTTTCTTTTTTCTATTTAACTTATTTATGAATTTTAATCAAGTAAATAGTAATGATAAGAGTGGTATTAATAAACTAATCTCAGCTTTGAGACTGCGCTCCAGATCATGTCAATTTGACAGTTCTTATATAAAAACAGAGACTTGGCATACAAATTCCATAGTAATTTCGTGTTTGACGTTTAGTAAAAAGTAACTGATTTGATAGTTGGAAACTACTTTATTGGAGAATTTGGCATTGGAACAGTTTGTTCGAGTTGTAGAGATCGCCAAGTACTTTGTAAATAAGAAGTAGGTACTTAGTACGTATTACTGAATTAAGATTTGATTTCTTTTTTGTAAACTCTTCTACACTTTTTGTAGCTTATTTGAATATTAACTTACACTATATTTATTGTGTGCGACAATGTATTCGTACCACCAAAATGTGGAGTTATAAAAATATAGAAGTGGGTATTATGTATTTAACATGGGACAGGGTAAGAGGACAACATACGTCCCTAAATATTCAAATTTTATACTTAATAGGGTACTTTCCAACTAGTCAATTCAGTTACTTTTATTAAACGTAAAAACACGAAATTACTATGGAATTTGTATGAAAAAAAGCACACTGTGACGTCATAGAAAAACGTGACAAAGTCACTGACGATGTCAATCACAATGTCACACATATTATTACATTTTTCTTTATTAAATTCATGAATAAGGCCGCCAGATTGAGCTGTATATTTCATCCATGTGTTTTGTATGTTGTGTGCAATAAAGTATATTTGATTTGTATTGTAACAAGTTAAATAGAAAAAAGAAAATATTTTTTGTCATCTTCAGATCTGTCTATTAATTAGTAATTCTATAATTTATCTTTGACCTATAAAACTAACTGAGTTTATTTATTTACAGTTACAAAAATAGCTGATGAAAGATAGACTAAGGGTGGTATTAATAAACTAATCTCAACTGTGACTGCCCTCAAGATGATGCTCAAGTCCCTCTTTTTATATAAGAACTGTCACATTGACATGATCTTGAGGGCGGTCTCGAAGCCGAGATTAGATTATTAATGGCCCCGATTCCTGCAGACACCGCCTAATTTTATTTTAAGTTATATCCGTCATTTTCATATCCGTCGAAAAGGAAAGGGACGGATGATTCACAGCTCTTAATTTTAGGAAGAATGAGTAAATGAATGAATAACCCGGGCGAATCAAAAGGTACGTCGCTGGTATGCAATCCGTTTGACGTGCTGTCTACTTAACTGTGTCGGGTTATTGACGGATGTAAAATTTTTAGACGGTTGGTTTAGATTTGTGCTTAAAATTGACGTGTGTTCCATAAATTTTATGCTTGTCGATTACCCGTCCCTTTCCTTTTCGGCGGATAAGAAAATGACAGATATAACTTAAAATAAAATTAGATGGTATTTACAGGAATTAGCACCAATACCACACTAACTGCTATATTAGGATACCACATAAACATCTGAGTAAAAAGCTAACTTAGACATTAGAAAGTTACAGTGGAGTAGTGTGCTGGATATATTTTCAGTAGAGAGCGAGCTAGTGATCCTACCGTCCAACTTTGTAGGTTTATTGTCTCGGCCTGAATTAAAAAAGTTTCACTCAATTGCTTTCCTAATACATTGAACACATTTTACAGTTGCAGACGGAATGAAGTAAAGCATACGTATATTCATGAAAATACTCATAAGTACTTAAGGACTATCGTATTCTGAAACCTTTGTGGAGGGACAATAATTATCTGGCATGGTATTTAACGTAGAGTAACGTAGACTCTATATTTTTACGTTATAATTATACAGTTAGTGGACATGATTCTGAGTTAATATACAGTGGAATTTTCCGTCGGAAAATTCACGATTTTTACTTATATTTTTTAAATTCCACTTGATATTAACTCAGAATAATCAGCTGAATCATCCTTCTCAGTATTCGTTACGATGTCACTTACACCCCGTACAAGTACATACGGTAGCCATACAAGTAGGTATAGGTGTTAGTGACACTGTAATGACCCTGTAACGAACAGGAACTTGAAGGGGATGATTTAGACCATGATTCTGAATGGATACCAAGTGGAATTTCCTGTCGGAAAAATCATGAAAATGTTATTGTTTTTTAAATTATTTTTAGTTCCATACTTTTGCGACGGAAAATTCCACTTGATATCAACTCAGAATCATGGTCTGAATCGTCCCTCAAAGTTTTCGTTACGATGTCATGCATGAAATGCAGACTCATGGATTAATGCCACAATTCACATATTGAATCGGATTATGCTGTGTTTTATAATTCAATTACGCAAATGCAATTGTTTACATACACATGCTGCAATAAAGCGATGTGGTTCAAATGTAGGCTACTTTCCATTCTCATGCGTTGGTACAGACAGAATAAGTTTTTTAATTATTTGTTAGTTCAATATAAGTGTTTTGTGGATGGGTAGGTATTAGATACGGCTATTAACCATTGATACGCATATGCTTACAAGTAGATAAATAGTTTTTAAACAACAATGATAAACACAAGTAGGTACTTACCTATAAGTAGATATAGATATATTATAGATGTATACATTGTTGTTTTCCGTAAGCAAAAGGTTTCGCTTTGGCGTTTCCCTATGTTATCTATAACTACCAATTTGTCATCATGATTACCTCCAGGTGGGTTGAAATGGCCACATCGAAACAATTGGGTATTTGACTGGGTCAAAAACAAATCATAAAATGCTAATCTAGAAATAGAGGCCTGTCCAAAAAGAGCAAAAATCAGTCTCATTTTACTTTTCGACTTATTTTTGAATTTCATTTATGAATTAAATAACAATGAGTAACGACGTTTGACCGCTTTTATTGATGACGTCACAGGACAGCATTTCTATACAAACTCGAAAGAAAACTTTCGTTTTGACGTTTCGTAAGAAGTATCTCATTTGACTAGGTTGTCAAATAGCCTATTCATCTAAGAAAGCAATATTGCTATTTAACATTTGTTTGCATTACGCACTTACTGTCATAGGCGCCATTTTAACCCCCCAGATGTAAGGATTCATTTCCAGACATATATCCTTACCGTTTTAATTATTCTCTCCAGTCTATTGTCTATAACATAACATAACGAATACTTTATTGCTCGAACAAAAACAAAACAAAAGAGAAATAGAAAGAGTGCAAATGGCTATCTGAAGAAAGCACGATTCAAATTGTTCTGTGGTCTGTATAATTAAATCAAAAGTGACTTTATAACGAATCTTCCCTTAAATCCTGTGACTGAAAGCACTCTCGTTTTCAATCGTTGTATTCCGTAGAGAGATGGTCAGTATTCTGTATGCAAATTGTGACCCGGCGCGCTCGGCACTCACTTCCAATTTTCGAAGGACGATTGATTGCGGCATTCATTACTTACCATCTATTCAGTACTTATAATAAGTCTTCTATATTTTATATGATCTCCCTTTTATAACGTATTTATAGTGTTTGTAATATGACGTGTCACCACACATAGGATTAACAAAACGTTCAGGAACTTTTTTTTGTTCTTTTATTGTAGACCTATCTTCGATACCATTTTCAAGTGGACCGGGCCAATAGGGAGCGCTGAAGGCTCTCACTCACCCAACCAACAGAATCAGCATCATTTATTCAACGCAATTATCATAGATAAACTTGTTGAAGGTCAATTTAACATTTTTGAATCTACGTCATTTCACGATAAGCAAGGTGTTATGGCTGAGGAGAAAAAATGACAAGAAACTGTAACAGCAACACATCTTTTAACTCAATGTAGTATACATTACAAGTTATTCAATAACTAGAGAAACACAATTAATACAATAAACTTGCAGGCGATGGGTTGGTACTTATCTTGCTTGTCTTTTATTTTCCTTTGGCTAAGACGTTGCTAAAATCACCTGATTGTCTGAAAAAGGAACTTTTTCGTTGGTTCCGGGCTAGCAGCTCTACCACCTCCACCAACCAGCACTAGACCAGTGTGGTGGAGTGTGCTCCATATTGCCTCCGCTTGATTGAGGGGATGCCTGTGCCCAGAAGTGGGACGTACCTACAGGTGTTTGTGACATCAAAAACAATACTGAAGGGGATGATTCAGACCATGATTTTGACTTGATATCAAGTGGAATTTTCTGTCGCAAAATTCATGACTTCTTTAATGTTATTTTTTAAATATTTTCTGCTCCATACATACAGACTTTTGCGACGGAAATTGCACTAGATATCAACTTAGATTCATGGTCTGAATCATCCCTCAAAGTTTTCGTTACGATGTCACTAATACCCTGTATAAGGTATTTATGTTTGTTTTTAATAGGGTGCGGATTAGCTACAATCATAAAATGAATAAGTTTTTAGTTGCTTTATTGAGATGGTCGTAAAATAAACTAGCATGTAGATCTCATCTCATATTGTTGGGTTAGCTCTCATGTGGCTAGTGAGTGGAGTTTCCTGGACTTGCGGCCGGCAACAGTTGAAGTTTCAAGTACCTCGGAGGCCTTTGACCTCACAAGTGCCAGGAGAGTGGTTTTACTAAGATAAGAGAAAAGAATTACATAACATGGCGTCACGCCTGTATCCCCGAAGGGGTAGGCATAGGTGTATAGTACGTATATACATTATACACACTCCTCGCCAACTATGTTTAGGTCCCATGTAAAAGATCCCATGCTCGCACGAGCACACCCCGGACAGATCATACAAAATACCTCGTCTTACAAGTGCTCACAATCTGGAGGTCCGGGTTCGATTCGCCATGGGGACATTGTCGAAATCACTTTGTGAGACTGTCCTTTGTTTGGTAAGGACTTTTCAGGCTTGAATCAGCTGATTGTCCGAAAAAGTAAGATGATTCCGTGCTTCAGAGGGCACGTTAAGCCGTTGGTCCCTGCTGTCTCCACCGACCCGCAGTGGAGCAGCGTGGTGGAGTATGCTCCATACCCCCTCCGGTTGATTGAGGGGAGGTCTGTGCCCAGCAGTGGGACGTATATAGGCAGTTTATGTACACAGACATTAAGGTTATCGTACACGCGCATTTGTGTGTGTGGTATCTGACGCCTATACGATTGAAGACTAAACTATGTCCGAAGGGGGGTAGACATAGCTCAGCTGCTTATGGGTAGCGGAGAGTTGCCGTTCTATACGTAGTATTATTCCTTATTCTATGGCGCGAGTCTATAGCCATTAACCGGGTTTTGTTGTTTATTATCTCATCATCCATCATATCATCCCATTGCTCAATAAAAGGCCCTGATACCAGGGCTGATGAAGTTGATAATCGACCGCATAATCTACACGATAGAAGAAGATCCCACTGTTGAGCTAAGGTCACATCGCAGTGGTTGTTGGGATGGATCTTCGTCTGGTAAAAACCACAACCTCCTTACAGCAATCTCAAATAAAACATATAACATATAAAACTAATTGTCGTTAATCATTTCATCCACCACTAGCGTCGGATTAATCTGCTCAGTGTAAAGTTCCACAGACGAACTTTGTTCAATCATTTACTCTGAAGAAATTCAAATTTTTATGAAGTTTCTCGGAGATAATTTTCTTTATGAGCCCCTTTTGATGCAGATAGTGAATATGTTAAAAGCCCCTTTTGATGCAGATAGTGAATATGTTAAAAATATCATTTATTTGCGAGGAAATTCACACTCGAGAAATGAGTTTCGGAGCTATGTGACCTAACAAGTGGCCTGGTTTTCCCTTCGGATTGGAAGGTCAGACAGGCATTCGCTTCTGTAAAAACCGGACCTGTTAAATCTTCAGGTTAGGTAAGGGGACCACGTGAAAACGGAATAACATTAAAATGTTTATTTTTTTATAATTGACATTTTAATTTTAGTATGCTTATTGTAGCCCATGCAGTTTCCTTTTCTATTAATGTGATTTCCTTTTCTGTTTCTTACCGAAAAGTGAATGCCATCCGAGGTACACCTATGAGAAGAAAAAATAAGTAAGCATATTTACAGTGGAAGGGCATTAACTGTTCTTGAGTTTTGATTAAGAGAGAAAAATATGAGGAGAACAGTAAGGCCGCAATTCGACATGCGAGCGGCCTGAAAAAAATCCTTTTCGAATCCACCCTGAATACTTTTAAGCAGCATCAAGCATGAATAATTACCTAAGTAATGTTAAAACCTTCATTGACGTTAATTGTTATTAGGTAGACGGCATCCAAAGTCTAAATGTCATATAATTATAACTCGAAAACGACAAAGGTCAATGGCCCGTAATCGGATTCAATGATTACTGAGTAATCGGATGCAAGTTTTAATTTTATTTAGCTGGTAGACTGGGAGTAAAGAAAACCAAGAACAAAGTGCGTTTAACTGATTTTATCCCGGTAAAATTCGACTAGTATTATGTCTACTCCGACATGCTCATCAAATTTGATAAAACAGTCCACGTGATGAGTGCAGCCGTGTACAACAGGCCAGACATTACCGACTCTCTTATTTTAAACTAGCTTTTGCCCGCGACTTCGTCCGCGTTGCGTGTTATATAAGAGAGAGATCTTTGTGTGTGTGGGAGTGCATACTTATGCAGTTTAGATTTTTTCATAAGTACATTTTTTTTCCCAATAACTCCCATTTTTCAAAATACAGCCAAAAATAAACTTTATATTTACTAAGGTATGCATGCATGCTAGATTGAATCAATTGATTGATTTTTTTTTTTTTTAATTGATTGTTCATTGAGTTTTAATTTCAATACACACTTCCTCTCTTCCCTTCAACGTTGCTGTGCCCTACAGGGTCCATGTTTTAGTTCCTATGCCTATGTAACACCCCATTGTACTACATGGAATGCAATAAATAATTTAATTGAATTGAATTGAAAATATCTATCTTACGCGGTTTCGATTTTTTCATACAAATGTTTTTTTCCCACTAACTCCCGTTTCCGTAAGAATTTTGCAATATCCTGTTGAAACTAAGCTTTAAGTTAACTAAGGTACCTGCATGCCAAATTTCAAGCGTCTAACTTAAGCGGTTTAGATTTTTCATACAAAAAGATTTTCCTGCTAATTTCCGTTCCCGTGGGAATTCCGGGAATTCCTTTCTTAGTGCACCTCTACAGTACCTAAGCTATGTCCCTTCCAAATTTCAAATGCCTACGTTTAGCCGTTCAGGCTATGCGTTGATATGTCAGTCACTGAGTCAGTCAGTTTCTCCTTTTATTTAGATTTGATTTTTTCATACAAATGTTTTTGCCCGCTAACTACCGTTCCCGTGGGAATTTTGTAATATCCTGTTGCAACTAAGCTTTAAGTTTACTAAAGTACCTGCATGCCAAATTTCAAACGTCTAACTTGAGTGGTTTAGATTTTTTATACAAAAGGATTTTCCCGCTAATTCCCGTTCCCGTAGGAATTTCGGGAATTCCTTTCTTAGTGCACCTCTACGGTACCTAAGGTACCTGCATGACAAATTTCAAAGGTCTAACTTGAGTGGTTTAGATTTTTCATACAAAAGGATTTTCCCGCTAATTCCCGTTCTCGTGGGAATTTCGGGATTTCCTTTCTTAGTGCACCTCTACGGTACTTAAGGTATCTGCATGCCAAATTTCAAACGTCTAACTTGAGTGGTTTAGATTTTTCATACAAAAGGATTTTCCCGCTAATTCCCGTTCCCGTGAGAATTTTGGGAATTCCTTTCTTAGTGCACCTCTACGGTACTTAAGGTACCTGCATGCCAAATTTCAATTGTCTAACTTGAGTGGTTTAGATTTTTCATACAAAAGGATTTTCCCGCTAATTCCCGTTCCCGTGGGAATTTCGGGAATTCCTTTCTTAGTACACCTCTACGGTATCTAAGGTACCTGCATGACAAATTTCAAACATCTAACTTGAATGGTTTAGATTTT
Source organism: Pectinophora gossypiella (assembly GCF_024362695.1). NCBI lineage: Eukaryota > Metazoa > Arthropoda > Insecta > Lepidoptera > Gelechiidae > Pectinophora > Pectinophora gossypiella. Next base: position 10,905,784 of record NC_065407.1, read on the forward strand.
TCATACAAAAGGATTTTCCCGCTAATTCCCGTTCCCGTGAGAATTTTGGGAATTCCTTTCTTAGTGCACCTCTACGGTACCTATGGTACCTGCATGCCAAATTTCAAACGTCTAACTTGAGTGGTTTTGATTTTTCATACAAAAGGATTTTCCCGTTAATTCCCGTTCCCGTGGGAATTTCGGGAATTCCTTTCTTAGTGCACCTCTACGGTACCTATGGTACCTGCATGCCAAATTTCAAACGTCTAACTTGAGTGGTTTTGATTTTTCATACAAAAGGATTTTCCCGCTAATTCCCGTTCCCGTGGGAATTTCGGGAATTCCTTTCTTAGTACACCTCTACGGTATCTAAGGTACCTGCATGACAAATTTCAAACATCTAACTTGAATGGTTTAGATTTTTCATACAAAAGGATTTTCCCGCTAATTCCCGTTCTCGTGGGAATTTCGGGAATTCCTTTCTTAATGCACCTCTACGGTACCTAAGGTACCTGCATGACAAATTTCAAATGTCTAACTTGAGTGGTTTAGATTTTTCATACAAAAGGATTTTCTTGCTAATTCCCGTTCTCGTGGGAATTTCTGGAATTCCTTTCTTAGTGCACCTCTACGGTACTTAAGGTATCTGCATGCCAAATTTCAAACGTCTAACTTGAGTGGTTTAGATTTTTCATTCAAAAGGATTTTCCCGCTAATTCCCGTTCCCGTAGGAATTTCGGAAATTCCTTTCTTAGTACACCTCTACGGTATCTAAGGTACTTGCATGCCAAATTTCAAACGTCTAACTTGAGTGGTTTAGATTTTTCATACAAAAGGATTTTCCCGCTAATTCCCGTTCCCGTAGGATTTTCGGGAATTCCTTTCTTAGTGCACCTCTACGGTATCTAAGGTACCTGCATGCCAAATTTCAAACGTCTAACTTGAGTGGTTTAGATTTTTCATACAAAAGAATTTCCTTTCACTACTCTGCTCCTATTGATTGTAGCGTGATGAAAAGTATACTATAACCTGTCCAGGAGTGTGAAGAATAATTGTACCAAGTTTCATTAAAATCCGTCCAATAGTTTTTGTTTCTATAAGGAACATACAGACAGACAGACAGACAGACAGACAGACAGACAGACAGACAAAAATTTTACTGATTGCATTTTTGGCATCAGTATCGACCACTTATCACCCCCTGATAGTTATTTTGAAAAAATATTTAATGTACAGAATTGACCTCTCTACAGATTTATTATAAGTATAGATTGAATTAAAAAAGTAACTCGTCGAGAGAACGTCCTACGCTTTTCAATAATGTAATGAAATGTTGGCTTAATTTGATTTTATATTTGAATCATTTAATAACGATTTGTCTTTTTTTTATTGATATCAAAAGAAGGTGTTGGCGAAATTGCTTTTTAGTCTTGCCAGAAATAGGTTCAAAATTTTACCACAATGTTGAGTTTTTCTTCTATTTTTATTTATTTAGATTAGGTATCGTGTAAAATATTAATGTAATTTTGTTGATTCATTTTGCTACATATGTATACCTATTTATTTACTGTTTACGAAAATGACTTGTAGAAAAAGTGTTTTATTGGAGAGTTCATTATTATGATGGAAGATGGTTTTTTAAATCTATTTTAGATCACTTCCAACTGAATACTTCAGATTCTCAGAAGACAAACTTTCTTCGATAATTTACTTGGGATAGTTAAAACTTGTGCGAGTTCCTTTGACGTGCTCATAACTGATAAATCTGTTTCTATAGTGTTAAGAACATCTTTGTCTGTAGCTATATAGAAGTTTCGGGAATTAGTTATTGTCCAATTGATTAACAATAGATCTTAGATTCGATTCTTGGATGTGCAAATATTTTGTTTCATGTGAAAGTACAACAGATAAATTTCCGATGCCCGATATAGGTATTGGTGAGTAATAAAAATAATACTCGAATTTAAAAGGACATAAAATAAAAGTATGTAAGTAAATATTTGCTATTTATATTTCCAGTTTCATAATTTATACACATCTTTTGCATAAAATGTAATCAATGATCGTTTTACTGGTTAAAGTTCTTTACTAAATCTGAATATAGGAATGGAGGTACGTCTAAATTAAAATTTGTCAGTATTAATTACACATTGATATTGGAATTCTGCTTACCTACCAATTAATGTTTATTTATTTTCACTGAAATACTTTAGGTAATTAGAGATAAGCTTACCTGTAAGTACTGTCTGTTTTCTTTGTATGTTTGTTTTGTCTGTTCTATTCGTTCTATCTCTTTGTTTTGTATTTCAGTCTGAGAACCATGTACTTATTAGTAAAAAATTAAGTTTATTTGGGCGAATCTCGAACCGCTGAATGGATTTTACTGTTATTTTTTAAGCAGACTATAGGCTAAAAATGTCTCTAGGCAAAGCCGGGTAAAGTTGCTAATAAAATATATAACCCAAAAAAAGTCAATAAGTCCGGAACCCAAAAAAATAAAAACTTGAAATGGCCCATGCTGCTTTATCATCCTGTTAATTTTTGTCTAACCATTGGAAGCATTGGAGGGACCATTGGCACATAATGTAATAATAATTATTACAAGCCATTATTTGATTTAGAAAAAAAGTAACAGAAGTAACTTTGAAAGACTAACATTTATGATTTGGGAGTAACTATACTTACACGTTATTCTTCAGTACTTACGTACGTAGGTACTACTTACGCAAATAATTGACTGATAAATGTGGTCAGTTAATGATTTATTTATTTGTACACAATAGAACAGAATGAGAAGATCTGCAGGAGAACTAAAGGGACCGACATAGCTCGGAGAATTGCCAAGCTGAAGTGGCAGTGGGCAGGACACAAAGCGGGGAGAACCGATTGCCGCTGGGGCGGAAAGGTTGTCGAATGGCGACCACGTGTCGGACGACGCTCAGTGGGTAGGCCCGCTACAAGGTGGACCGACGATCTGGTGAAGGTCGCGGGAAGCCGCTGGATGCGGGCAGCGCAGGACCGATCGTCGTGGAGATCCTTGGGGGAGACATATGCCCAGTAGTGGGCGCCGTACGGCTGATAATGATGATGATGAATAGAACAGACAAAACAAACATACAAAGAAAACTGATAGTACAGGTAAGCTTATCTCTAAGAAAGAGATTTATTAAAGCTGACCTCTGTGTTGGAGAAATGCAGTGTATAATAGCATAGATAGATATAACTACATCCTATACAACATTATATCTATGATCCCAGACAGATATACATTGCCGTCTTATAGGGAAAACCTCGTAAGTGCCTTTTTCAATCCGGTTAACACTGAGACCACATTTTTTTACCTAGATTGAGACTAGTTTGTTTATTGCGAGGTTTTGCCAACAAAAAACAATATCGAATGAGATTTTTCAAAAAGGCGCTCACGCGGTTTTCACTATAAGGTGACGAAATAGTATATATGTCACCGTAAAATTGTAAATAATGTTAGTTTATAATCTATCTCGTGAGATTGAAAACTGTCGAAAAATTGTGAACCGTAACATACTGCTTACAATTTAACATATTATAATTATTCGTGCTTCTATGCTGTGCTTCTCTTCCCGGGCATGTCGTAAAAACCGACAGAGGGATTGTGTCCTCTAACATGATGGACTAATGTTATGGGCGATAGGCTGATCCCTTATCACCATAAGGTTCATCATATCCATCTTTGGACTTCGTATCAACAGTGGCTGCAAGTTGTCTTTGATTACTTGTGGCTCTGCTCACGCCATTAGGGATTACGAGCGCGGGTTTATGTATGTATGTATAATTATTATCTATCGAAGTGAAACTGTTAAATCACAATCTTACAATTGTCAAATTGTCAACTGTCCGAAGGCTGTCTCTGATTGGTCGGCCTTACAGTAGACCGTTCTGTGTCCATAGAGTTAGGAATAAAACACAGGTGTCAGTCAAGTAAAAGAAATGCACTTCAAGAATTGTGACATCAAGTATTTATTTATTATTTAATAGGTAATCATTCATTCTGACATCACATGGTAAGAAAAAATTGCATCAAAATAAAAAATCTGATACGTAACAATATTTTTCGTCAAACACAAGTTATATAAAAGATTATATACAAATTACCTCCAGCTCTCCAAAAACTACCTTACTGTGTACAAACAGCTCAAACAAATCTGCAGCATTTTCTGCTATTGGTGACCAAATACAGTTGCTTTAGTTACAAATTACCAATCATTTAATGTACTTATTACAAAAACAATATTATTCATAATTATTACTTAAAATTTTACATTTAAACATATTAGTTATAGTATTGATAACAGTCTTAAAACACTTAGGTAAGTTATCTTATAATAGCTAAACGTAAATTAAAGTTACGATATATACAACTGAATATGAGAAAAATCTAAATTTTATCTTTTAGACAATTTAACATTTATCCCGTTTTTGGATTCGGTGACGATTCTGTATGAGAACTGGGGTTCAGTGCCCGGCCCGCCCTCGAGGACCTCGTATCTTCGCAGAATGTTGGATAGAGCTGCTTTTACGGCCATCCAAGCAAAACGGAACCCTGTAAAATAAAATTGTATTAATTTCCCATTTTTGAGTAATCTATCATAATTACATTGAGGATTACATTGATAACCATAGCGATGATATATTAATCGCCTTCGCCTAATAGGATAACATTATAATCGTGTAAAGTACCAACGTGTACTTAAGTAAAATTAAAAAGCAAAAAATAATTTATTTACCAAATAAAGTAAAGTTAACACAGGTTAATAGCGGGCCGTGCACTAGGGTCTCCCCTGTATCGCAAATTATAATACAATATTTGCTCTTGTAGACTCAAGAATGTACGATGAATTTAAAAAAAATATTAAGAACATATGATTAATTTTAAATTGAAAAGGGTATAGATAGGGCCCTTAGTTTTGCTTATGTACTTAATGTCTCATATTAAAACTAATTACTAAATTCCACTAACTTTATTACATTTCCATGATTATCATCTTAATCTTAATGTGAACAGTCTGAAGTGAGATATGTGAAAACGCGAAGTAGTTTTTAGTGAATATAAAAAATACTACCGCTATGACGCACACGGTCACATTTTAGACAGGAAGGTAGTACAAATGCCAGAGGCCGCGTAATAAACTAGCTCACCTATGCAGCTCCGTGGTCCTCCACCAAACGGCAGAAATGCATGCGACTGAATATTGTTCTCGAAAAATCTCTCCGGACTGAACTTATGCGGTTCGGGGAATACTTTTTCGTTGACAAACATAGCTTCGTAGTAAACTATCACAGTGGTTCCCGCGGGGATGACTCTGCCATCTGTGAAATGGAAAATTTACATTAGCAAATAGAATTCATTTGAAACGTCCATTATGGTTGTCTGGATGTACTTACCTCTCATTGTCATGTCTTTATTTAGTTTTCTCCCTATTTTGGGAACAGTCGGTATAACGCGCAGAGTTTCTTTAATAGCAGCCTCTAGGTACTTCATTTCGTTCAGATCTTGCATCGTAGGCTTTCTTAAGAAGTCTGTGTTGAATATTGAACGCTGTTCTTCAAGCACTTTGTTCTGTATCTCAGGATTTTTTGCAAGGCAGTAGAGGGCGTGGCTTATCGTCACAGCGGTTGTGAAGTGACCCTAAAATATTTTGAACATGAAAGTTGTATATTTCCTGCGATCCAAAGAATCGTGAACAAGTTCATAATTTACTGAAGTGAATCATATTTTATTATATCCTCGAGCAGCGCTTCAGTGAGGTGCAAACTGTGTGAAGTAAGAACTTACAAATATACGAGAGCGAATGTTGCAACGTGAGTGTTATTTGTATAGTCTTCATAGAGGGCAATTATAGTTCAGTCGAAAAAATAGAGAGCGCTATTTAATAAAGTACTTATGCAAGTATTTTTTTAATACAGGGTGTTAGTGATATCGTCACGAAAACTTTGAGGAATGATTTAGACAATGATTCTGAGTTGATATCTTATGGAAAAGATGGAAAATTCCATTTAGTATTATACCTTACTGCAGTATAGTACAGTCAATACGTACTTTTTTCATGATTATATTTGAATATAAACTAGGTATTTCAAATATCAGTAATAACGAGGATGCTGATAAATACATCTGACAACTGAGTTCACTATTCCCTGATGTTAAATTGCTTTAGAACAATAAGGCAGCCCGAGTTGTACTGTATCCTGTACTTAAGTGTTATATCTGATTGTTAAAACTAAGTTCTGTTCAATAAAGTATATTTGATTTTGATTTGATTTGATGCTTCTATGTATTTTTTGTAGGTACCATCTAAATACTTACTGTAAAATAAATAAAGCTGATTTCTTCATTGATCACGTCGTCTGGTACCGGGTCTCCGTTTGGCAAAGTCTTCAATAAATATGTGTCCAACAAGGTGTTATCTTCTGATAATCTTTTTTGTATTAACTCGTGTACATCGACGTCAACCGTTCTATTATTCAACTTGACGTCATCAATAATCTTCTTTAGCTTAGATTTTCGTTGTCTAATCACCTGTTGGGAAATTTACTTAATTAATCAAACAATACGAGAATGTAAGTACGTTATTGTAAGTATTAGGAAGTGATTGATCGCTTACATTAGAGCCCGTTTCCTGTATCGTTTTGATTGCGGCTATCTGTTCTCGATAAGTTGACGTCAGCGCGAATATAGGACGAATGTTTCTCCAATACGAAAAATAGTTTTCCGTTATCATATGGATAACCCTGCAAAATAGAAAAAAAATATTTCTTAATATCAAGTTTTGTTTATTTATTTGTACACAATAAATTGTTAGTGACATCGTAATAAATACTCTGAGGGGGATGATTCAGACCATGATTCTGAGTTAATATCAAGTGGAATTTTCCGTCGCAAAGTTCATGTTT